>NC_134694.1:11730959-11840959 GCF_050947455.1 Rhinoderma darwinii | reverse complement strand
TTTTATATTAATAGTCATAGCATTTTTTATTTAGACCTAAAATTATAAACTGTACTTAGGTTCTCCATCAGTATTATTTTTTTATATATATTTTTATTAAAAGAACAACCATAAAATAAATAAATATTGATGTTCTGAAATAAACAAATAGAATATTGTTTCATGATCTCGTGTACTCTTCAATGTTTTTAGATGTTTTTGAAAACATTACACCCTGAAGATCGGATTTGGTATTTTGGCAAGGAACATATAGCAGGTAAGGAATTAATTTTATTTTATTTATTTTTTATTTTATTTTTCTGTAAGACATCTGGCCGGGAGTCTAAATTTAATAAAATATTGTACCGTGAACATTTTGTCATCTCGAGTTGTAAAAACACCTGTCAAAATAATATAGTTTCCTGTAAATGCGATGATATTTTTAGAGATTTCATTATTTTTTTTATATATATAAATCATTTTAGTTTATTGTTATTGGTAGTGTAATTTTTTTTATTTTTTTTTTATCCAGCCTCCTCAGTGGATCTGGGTAACCTGACATGTACCTGTAAAGAAGGCCTTAAGATGTCCTCTCAATGGTCCGTCAATGTTTGCATCCTACAAACACCTCAGCAGAGATACGTCTTCACCTTTACAGATAGAGAAAGACTTATTACTACAGAACGTTTTCTAAATGCCACCGTACACCGACTGCACCAAAACACCTGTGGGTCAATGGGTACCGTCCTGCATCCAGAAGGAGCAAGATCTCTGATCACGTATTGTGAAGGACAAATAGTGGGTTAAAGCCATATACACCGCCCTTACCATATGCCTTTATATAAAATACCAAGTAGATAAGGTCATCCAGGTCACCTGTTATCATCTTCTTTCAGCGTGGATTTTTCATCATAGACAAGGAGCAATTTTCCATCCAGCCTATAAAGAAGAATCATTTGCTACTGACTTATGAACGGGAACCATGGAACGCTCATGTTGTCTTTCGAGTTCTGAATTTATCCAAGGAATACAAAGGTACAAGAATCAGGGACAAGGGATGATTTAGACCAGTGGTCTACAACCTTTGGCTCTCCAGCATGCTTGGAGTTGTAGTTCAGCTGGAGAGATACAGGTTGGAGACCACTGATTAAGACCATATCATGACCCTAGAACATTACCCTGCGTCCCTTCTTTACTCCTCTTGTAGAGTCATTGAATTTTCCTCACGTCCATCAGCTACAGAAGAGAGCTGCTCTTGGCGTGAAACATTTGGAACTTCTAGTGGTCGTGGGTCATGACGTCTACCAGTTCCACCAGGAAGACACAGAAAGATATATTCTTACCAACCTCAATATTGTACGTACAGTATTGGTGGCTAAGATTTTTGTTGTGTTGGTATTCATGAGAAAGCAGCCTTTTAACACTTTAGAAACGCCTCAGTTTACACTGGTGGACAACATTAAGATGTCTTCATATAGTCTGTACAAAAGACTCTAGAATCCATCATGTAGTCAACACTTTTAGCAAGTGGCTGGCATCTCTCACCCCATGTGCTACCCATCCAACGAGCCAAATCTTCCAATGCTTTGACATGCACACGCCACTTTTCTCATTTTCTAAGCGAGTAAATTTTGCGCCTCAAGACGGTCCCATAAATATTGATTTAATTGAGCTTCAACTGCTCTGACCACAGCGTTAACTACTGTACAGCCTTACTACAAACTCATGTTTACTCAAATGTCACCTATAAAAGGGGATCCTGACCTCACATCCAATTGGAAGGTCCGTTACGCCTTGCTCAGGTTATAGGGACAAAGAAAGGAAATGGCCCAAACCCATTAGAGACACAGGGTCCGCATGGCAACTTGTAAAAATATGTACTGTATTTTTTCTGAAGATACCAAATCTACAGTTCAAGTGAGGCTCCACCATCGTATCCTGATGTTGAGCTTTTATTTGTTGTTTTATAGGGGGCAGAATTACTGAGAGATATCTCGCTTGGCGCAACGCTCCGTGTCCACCTGGTTAAAATGATCATTCTGACTGAGCCGGAGGTAATGATTCAACTGCATCACAATGTGTACGTGGCTCTTGTACACCAGCTTTAGTTATCTTCTGCCTGGCAGGATTTACCTGACCTGCACATACCTGGCCAATTCTGGCGCTGATCAAGCCAACAACCACTAAGAATCCTCAAGCCAGCTTATTGGTGCATGAATGGGCAACTTAGATGGTATAACCATTAGGATTATATGTCACCATGTTTGTTCAAACTTTTGTTCCGATAGGCTGGTATCCAGATTAGCGCCAACCTTATGTCTTCCCTGATGAGTGTTTGTGAATGGAGCAGAACCCTGAATCCTCTCAGCGACACTGACCCACAACACGCCGATCTGGTTCTTTATATCACCAGGTATGACAATATTTTGTAATGTCCTTCAGAAAAAGAGTGTAGAGTCCAAGCACAGCTTTGTCCCTGTTAGATCTCATTGCACCTCTGGTTCTCCTGACCCTGCTCTACCACCAGCCCATGTGGTCATCTTGTAATGGTCTTCAGAAATCTTCCCATGATTGATGGTATTAGGTAGGGGGTAGAATCCTAAGTCAGCTTTGTCCCCGTTAGATCTCGTTGCACCTCTGGTTCCTCTGACTATACTATACCACCAGCCCATGGGGTCATCTTGCAATGGCCTTCAGAAAAAGAGGGTAGTTTCGTAGCTCAGCTTTGTCCCTGTTGGATCTTGTTGCACCTATAGATCCCCTTGACTCTACCACCAACCCATGCGGTCATCTTGTGACAGCCTTCAGAAATCTTGCAATGATTGATGGTATGATGAAGAGGGTATAATTCTAGCTCAGCCTTGTCCCTGTTAGATCTGTTTGCACCTCTGGTTCCTCTGACAATACTCTACCACCAGCCCATGTGGTCATCTTGTAATGGTCTTCAGAAATCTTACCATGATTGATGGTATGAAAAAGAGGATAAAGTCCTAGCTCCGCTTTGTCTCTGTTGGATCTGGTTGAACCGTTAGTTCTTCTGCTTGTACCATCAGCCCATGCAGCGAGCTTGACCTTAAAATCCATTAGTTGATCCAGAAGTAGACACCTGACAACAGCTCTACTCCTTTTCACATATGGGACACTCTCTTACTGTTTGGACTGTTTAGAAGATCAGTAAGATGAATATGTCACATCAAAAGGAAATGCTCTTTACATGCCTTAAACATTTTTACAAATTTACATCTCTCTTTGAAGGTTTGATCTTGAGCTACAGGATGGAAACAAGCAAGTACGTGGGGTCACCCAGTTAGGAGGGGCCTGTTCCTCTTCATGGAGTTGTGTCATCACTGAAGACACAGGGTTTGACCTGGGGATCACCATAGCCCACGAAATTGGACACAGGTGACGGATGTTTAACATGTGACAAAGTAGTAGGGGGCAGATTAATACACGACTGTCATCTGGAATATAAATATGAGCAGAACCTACAGGTGTATGGATATATGTAATTTATGGCTTTTCTGAACCGATTATTTTTTTTAATTTTTTTTTTTTTTTTTTTTTTCCTTGTCTTGGTCTTCATATTTTTATCTTCTTGTCTGCAGTTTTGGAATAAATCATGACGGGACCGGAAACAGATGCAGTGCAAGCGGGAAAATCATGGCAGCTGAGGGAAGTCACAACAGTGTCCACCTGACATGGTCGGATTGTAGTAGAGAGCAGTTCCTCCAATTTCTCAGGTACATAGCACTTCACTATGTATTAGAGCGCCCCCTTTTGGCCTAACATGATAGCCTGGTTTTTCATCTGTGATTTTACATAGGATTGCAGGTAAACCGAAGGCATTATCAGAGGATTATCACAATAGAGCCCTACAGAGTTACTGTACACGACTTAATTCAGCTCTGCTATACCTAAGTTTGACTCATTCAGTCTTTAAAACCTCTGTCTTTATTTTCTTGCAGCAGTGACCAAGCAAATTGCATTGATGACCTCCCAGAATTAGAGAGCAGTATCCCTGGCTGGAAGCCTGGTCTGTATTACGGAGCAGATGAACAGTGTAAAATCGCATTTGGAAGCTCAGCCCTCGCCTGCACATTTTCCCAAAATAACTTGGTAGGGAGAGACTTTTTACTTAAAGGACACGTAGACTTTTTGAACTAGTTTTTTCTTATTGCTCACATGCATCTAAAAAATGAATCAACTTTGCAGTCTTGATTTAAAATTGCTACAATTCTTAGACAGACCTATGTGTCTCCATGGTTACAGACTACAAACCCTGTGTGTAGTCAGATCCTGCAGTCATTTGTTTCCCCACTCCCTCCTTTTTGAAATGTGGCCCAGAAATGTCTACTATATTTAATATGCCATTATTTTCTTTATATCTTACCTGAGATGTGGTGTGCTTTTTGCACCACAGAAATTTCTTTGTATGTGCCCACATGTACATACGATGCCTCCATAACAGCCAAAGTGCCTCCATTAATAGTGTCATCACAGTTTTTCCCTATTATAAGTGCTATCAGACTGTTTCAATAAACAGTAGTCAGCAGGGTGTCCCTATTAACAAATCCATCATAGTGCCTTCTGATAAACAGGGCCAGCAGACGGCCCCCAACAAGAGATACTGCCAGCAGAGTGTCCCCCCCCCCCCCTCTAAAACATATACAGCAGGCTCCCCCTAGTGGCAGCTGCCAGCAGCCTTTGCCAGAGACTTGCCTGGTTACAGTACTGACCGCTTTAAGGATATGTTCACACGGCAAACGAAAAATGGCCGTAAAATACAATTGAAAACAGTCCTTGATTTTAAGCCGTTTTTAAAGCATCAAGCATATTTTTATGCAGTTTTCGCGGCCGTTATACTATTGACACAATGAAAATGGCTCAAAAAGTGACATGCACTTCATTTTATGGGGCGTCTCTTTTTACGCAATGTTTTTTCAAATGGCCGCGTAAAAAAACGCCCCGTCAGAACGAAATGCCGTTTTTCATATTGAAATCAATGGGCAGATGTTTGGAGGCGTTCAGCTTCTGTTATTTCGGCCATTTGTCAGGGCGTTTACGGCCCGAAAAATGGCTGAAAATAAGCCGTGTGAACATACCCTAAGAGCTCCTTGTATCACTATTTCATGTAGGACATGTGCAGCGTCCTCTCCTGCCACATCAGCCAACAAGACCGGACCAGCTGCAACCGTCTTCTTGTCCCATTGCTTGATGGCACCGAGTGTGGAGAGAACAAGGTAAAATGTATTAATTTGGCGTCCAGAGTGGTTGTTACTCTTTTTAGTCCCATCATCACCGGCACTGGGGGTACTGGAGGAACCTGTGCTCAAATTCTTGGTACCTTGGTAAAGCATTATTTGCTTTAACTCTACATATCTGGCTGTGTCAAGGCATGATGGGAGTTGTAGTTTTGCAACAGCTAGAGAGCCGCAGGTTGGTCTATAGGGTAAATCGAACACACAGAGTATGACTAGTATAGACAGTGAATTGTACTTGGATCCAATTGTTCCTTTATGGTTTTTCCTCAGTGGTGTCACAAGGGTCGCTGTACTTCTCTTGAGGAACTGAATCCAGTATCAGTGGTCCATGGAGTCTGGTCCAGCTGGAGTGGTTTTACTTTCTGTTCCCGCAGCTGTGGAGGGGGAGTAATCGTCAGGAAACGTCAGTGCAACAACCCAAGGTAAAACACTAGTTAAAAAGGGGTTGTCCATTTTGGACAATCGCTTTTTGCTTGAAGGGTCCCTCGATGATGAGCTGATTACAGAGGACCCCCTGTGATCAGCATATCTATAGGGAGGGTCAGGGTGAGGTGTCATGTATATCATGATAACTGCACAGCAATGTAATATATACAGAGCTATTGTACTGTAGACATAAATACTTGACTTTTTATAATGTATGTATATTGAACACAGTGGCACATAATTCCCGTGGAGGGTAGAGTGGCTGTGACGACCCCGTGTATATTTCTCATTCTAAATTTTCTCTATTCTTTGCTATTATACATTGTTTGCTGATGTGTTGAAGGACATATCAGAATATAACTCTAACCCTGAAGGGGCCATGGTGCTCTTAGGCACATCCAACCCTGGTGGTTATGGATTTCCGTCACTGTCTAGAAGAATGCTGTGTTGGAGAATTACAGCAATGAACGTACCAGGGCATGAAGGGGAAATCCACCCAATGATCTACTGACATGTCATGGAAAGGTCTCAGTAGATCATATCTGTGGAGCCTGTGAGCGCAAACTTCCAGCCTGAAGAACAAATGGGTTTGGGGCCTCCACATGAAGCTGCGGCCCCTTGATTCTGGATATCACTTTTGGTGGTCTTCTGAGATATCTATCACATGTCAGCGGAACATTTTTGGGTGCATTTCCCATTTAAGCAGTTCCATGGTGTCTTCTTTTAGAAAACCGGTGCAGGTCTCCCCTCACAGACTACAACCAATTACATTGCACAATATGGTTTACTCCTGTTCTGCTCTGTGTTTAGGTCTTGTTTCTTCCCACAGACCTGCATTTGGTGGTCGGAAATGTGAAGGACCGAGTCTACAGGCTGAAATGTGTAATACGCAGGTAGGTTACGGGATCTCGGCTTGCTTTACTATATTGTTTGCATCATAGTCTGTATCACAGTGGTCTCCAAACTGTGACTTCAGCTGTTGGGTCATGCTGGGAGTTGTAGTCTCACGACAGCTGGACAGCCTCAGGTTGGAGACCACTGCCATATCAAATGATTGTATGGTGTTTTTGTCAGGTCTGTGACACAACACAACTGGAGTTTATGAAGCAGCAATGTTCTGGCACTGATGATAAACCGCTTTTCCTCTCGCAAGGTGAAGCCTCCTACTACCACTGGACGTCGGTGGCTGGGTTTGCACAAGGTGAGGAAGATGTTTCCTGAAGTCTTCTCAGTAATACAAAATTTGAATGTCTCTAAAATTTTCCAGTTACACACGTTCTTATTTAATAAAACTAATTATGTCATCTCCACGTGAACATATAATGGTGGAGCATTGACAGAATATTTCAGAGTGGAATTATCCAGCAGGTTATGGATAGACTATTCTGATTTTTCTTTGGAATTTTTAATATGGCCAAAGTATGGAAAATTAGTGTTTTTAAGAGAAAATCTAGAAAGTTGAATATTCATTCCAAAAATGTTAGACCATAGATAAACGTTCAAGGGTCTTCGGGTATACAACTGCAGGACACTACTCTATAAGAAAGTCTATAGTCACATTGGTGCACAGCTCCACATCATCACTGGTGCATGGTTCTATAGTCACATTGGTGCACAGCTCCACATTATCACTGGTACACAGGCAAATAGTCACATTGGTGCACAGCTCAACCTCATCACTGGTACACAGGTCTATAGTCACATTGGCGCACAGCTCCACCTCATCACTGGTACACAGGTCTATAGTCACATTGGTGCACAGCTCCACATCATTACTGGTACACAGGTCTATAGTCACATTGGTGCACAGCTCCACATCATCACTGGTGCATGGTTCTATAGTCACATTGGTGCACAGCTCCACATCATCACTGGTACACAGGCAAATAGGCACAATGGCGCACAGCTCAACCTCATCACTGGTACACAGGTCTATAGTCACATTGGCGCACAGCTCCACCTCATCACTGGTACACAGGTCTATAGTCACATTGGTGCACAGCTCCACATCATTACTGGTACACAGGTCTATAGTCACATTGGTGCACAGCTCCACATCATCACTGGTACACAGGTCTATAGTCACATTGGTGCACAGCTCCACATCATCACTGGTACACAGGTCTATAGTCACATTGGTGCACAGCTCCACATCATCACTGGTACACAGGTCTATAGTCACATTGGTGCACAGCTCCACATCATCACTGGTACACAGGTCTATAGTCACATTGGTGCACAGCTCCACATCACTGGTACACAGGTCTATAGTCACATTGGTGCACAGCTCCACATCACTGGTACACAGGTCTATAGTCACATTGGTGCACAGCTCCACATCATCACTGGTACACAGGCAAATAGGCACAATGGCGCACAGCTCAACCTCATCACTGGTACACAGGTCTATAGTCACATTGGCGCACAGCTCCACCTCATCACTGGTACACAGGTCTATAGTCACATTGGTGCACAGCTCCACATCATTACTGGTACACAGGTCTATAGTCACATTGGTGCACAGCTCCACATCATCACTGGTACACAGGTCTATAGTCACATTGGTGCACAGCTCCACATCATCACTGGTACACAGGTCTATAGTCACATTGGTGCACAGCTCCACATCATCACTGGTACACAGGTCTATAGTCACATTGGTGCACAGCTCCACATCATCACTGGTACACAGGTCTATAGTCACATTGGTGCACAGCTCCACATCACTGGTACACAGGTCTATAGTCACATTGGTGCACAGCTCCACATCATTACTGGTACATATCTATAGCCAAACTAGTGCACAACTCAACATCATTACTGATGCCTGTCCGGGTCGACAGCTCAAAATAAATTAATTTCTCCTGCCTAAAATAACCTGTATCTCAACTTTTATACCACGGTCCCTTGTCTGCCTGCTTTTACTGACTGCTATAAGATGATTGCTGAAACCATTGCTCAGCACAAGACCAAATCTGAGATTAAAACAGTTTGATTGAGCTAGGGCTCTGACCACACTTTGGTATCATACTTGCTTACATTGTCTATTCCTCAGGAGACACACTGTGCCAGCACATGTGCCGTGCTCAGGGCCAGAACTTCATGGTGAAACGAGGAGACACTTTTATGGATGGCACGCGGTGTGAGCCAAGTGTTGAGACAGATGCTGCTTTCAATCTGTGTATAGCTGGAAAATGTAAGGTAAGAACCAGAGAGGTAAAAACCTATATTATGGGATATAGTATTCTAGATCTGTATGTTAAGTGGTGTTGTACCATTGCAAACTCAAATCTCATGGAAGACCTTAGGAAATACACTGTGATGCACGTATTATCTCATGGGGTGCAAAACATTGTATCAACGGTTAAACAATCTTCATGGCTCTATAACATGGTGGTCAGGACCATCCAAACCAATGGTGGGTTGTCCTATCTATGTAAGACTTACGAAGGGGGTGACCTGCAACAAGAGTCTCCGTGCAACCCAACTTTTCCTGCCAGCAACAATCCTATTACAACCATTTTGTGTTGTATTAATTATAATGAAACATTGTGCCGGCGCAACTATTCCAACTTTCCTTTAATGTTTTTTTCGACTGTCACAAGGCCAACAGAGTGTGGTGTGAACCTACTGTGTTGCCAACGAACTTGGTGTGGGGAAAATCTAGGGAGCGGAGTCTAAGAATACCCTGGTGTTTATCCTTTAACCTTCGTATAGGGAGATGTAGACTTGGCTACTTGGAATCCCCAGGTCGCTACACCTCGTTGGCAACGGCTGATGTGGACAGACAAAGTTCCAAAAAACAAACTCTGCAAGATACACCGTAATAACAAGCAGAGGTCAGGGCAGACGGTCACTCACGGTAAGACAATCCGAAGGCAGGCAGAGTTCAGTCGTAACGGCAGACGAGCAGAAGGTCAGGGCATGCACGACGTGGTCAAAGTTCAGGCAGAGTCGGTAAGAGTAAATCCAATAATCCAGGAAACAAACTAACAAGCAAAGAACCTAATTGCTCAGATCCAGTGCAAGGGGAGGGTACCTTAAGTAGCCTGTATGATATTGATCATCTAATAATACTAGGAGTGTGTGACAAGTGGCCCTTATGAAGTGACCCTGTATATAATGCAAGTGTCTCGCTCAGGTCTTTGGCTGTGATGGGGTCATGGATTCAGGGATGGTGATGGACCAGTGCGGGGAATGTGGTGGAGACAACAATACGTGTAGTAGGGTCAGTGGATCCTTTACTGAGGGAACAGCTGGCGGTGAGTTGCAAGAAACTTACAAGAAGCTGTCATGTCTGTATCTTTGTATTAGTTATTAGTTACGGACCTTTAGGCTATTTGTCACTATTGCAGGTAATTTTATACTAACCTTTATAGACTATGCCTTAATATGATGTGTGTATGTACATGGTATACATGGAGAAGGAGACCACTAGCAAATTGGCACTATCCACCAGGTGCTGATTCATGCCACCAACTCCCTACACTATCCCAGGCACCGGCCGTGACTCTCAGGCTGGTTCCACAGTCACCTATCATTCTGACTAAGTAAAGGGTCTGGGCTAGCATTTCATTAGGCCCAATAGCAGTCTTGGAGCTACCGCTATGCTACATAGACCATTGGTTGCGTTTTGGATTTGTTAGAATTTGCCATTTAATATCCTTATAGAGAGAATATATGATCGAGATGACACAATACGCCTTCAAGTATTATAGTTTACTATAATTTGTTGTGTTGCAGTATATGTCACCTTTCTGACAGTCCCAGTGGGTTCCATGAAAGTACAAGTGACCAACCAAAATCCTCTTTTCACACATTTGGGTAAGCAAAAAAGTCTGTCCCAGAATCCCTTGGTATCAATGTAACCAGGGGCGTAACTAGGAAAGACTGGGCCCCATAGCAAACTTTTGACTGGGGCCCCCCCTCTGCTGGGTATCACACAACCCCCCCCCTTGTAGATAGTGCCTCCCTATAGATTCCACCACACAGCGCCCCCCCTATAGATAGCACCATACACAGCCCCCTGTAGATAACGCCATACAGACCCCCTGTAGATAACACCATATAAGCCCCCCCCCCAAAAAAAAACGGCCTATAGTTTGTCCTACAAAAGACATGCATCCCCTATCCACAGGATAGAGGATACATGTGCGATCGCTGGCATTGATAAGGAGAACGGGGGACCGAAAGTCCCCCCTAAGTTCTCCATGACTAACCTCGGACTTCCGGCGTCTGCGCAGTTCAATAAAAATGAAAGGAGTGCTGGTCACGCATGCGCACAAGCGCGACCGGCGCTCCATTCATTTCTACGGAGCTGCCGACACAGACCCCGGAAGTCCGAGGTTTGTCATGGAGACTTAGGGGGGACTTTCGGTCCCCCGTTCTCCTCATCGCTGGGCGTCCCAGCGATCCCACATGTATCCCCTATCCTGTGGATAGGGGATGCATGTCTTTTGTAGGAACAACCCCTTCAGTGGTGTCGCGCTGTAGCAGCCATAGCGGCTGCTAGCGGAGCCTGCGGCCATGGGAGGGGGCCGTGCCGGCGGGTGCCACGGGCCCCCTCATGCTGCAGGCCCCGTAGAAGTCGCTACGGCTGCTATAGCGGTAGTTACGCCACTGCGTATAAGTTTGTACGGTGTAAAACTACAGCTCCCAGCATGGCCGGAACAATGGTAAGGATATGCTGGGAGATGCGGTTTCACAAAAAAAAATCATACCACCCATCATCTCGCTGCAGATCATACAGTGACTACAATACTGATTAGAGGCAGAATAAACATTTACATTATGTGACTCACCGGTGACGTCTCAGATTCTAGTTCTTTTCTTCTCCCTCCGGTTCAGACATCTATGATGGATTTCTCCCGGCCATGACCCATTTCTGCAGTTTTCCGTTTAGATGTCTTCAGCTTCTCAGTTTTAAAACATTTCTGCACCTGTAAACAAAGTTAAAATTCTCAACACATCTAAATATAACTGTCACACACACACACACACACACACACACACACACACCGTGCCCCCTGTAGATAGTGCCCACATATGGACTCCAGAGCTGCAAGGCAATAGCGCTAACCACTGAGCCACCGTGCTGCCCTACATATAGCTTCCCCTATAGTTAGTGCTCCACGTATAGCCCACCTCTGTAGATAGTGTCCCACATATAGCCCACCCCTGTAGACTGTGCACTACATATAGCCACCCTGTTGCTAGTGCCCCACAGGTATCCCACCCCTGTATATAGTGTCCCACACATAGCCCACCCCTATAGAAAGTACCCTAAAAAATAGCTCCCCTATAGATAGTGCTCTACATATAGCCCACCCTTGTATAGTGTCTCACATATACTGCCCCACATATAGACCCCCCTGTAGATAGTGGCCCACATCCCCACATACAGACCTCCCCTGTAGCTAGTGCCCCACATATAGACCCCCCCCCTGTATATAGTGGCCCACATATAGACCCCCCCCTGTATATAATGGCCCACATATAGAGCCCCCTGTATATAATGGCCCACATATAGAGCCCCCTGTATATAGTGGCCCACATAAAGACGACCCCCCCCATTATAGATAATGCCATTCACATTTTTGAAGAAAAAAATAAATAAATTGCCATACTCACATTATCCCGTTCCCACGCTGTTCACTGGCGATGCAGACATGCTCTCTTCTGAGCATGTCTGCAGGAGCTGAACGAGCGTCCTCCAATGACGCTGATTGGCGGGGCAGAATGACTTGCCCCGCCAATCAGCACCTTCCAAGCATGGAAGCGGCGCGATGATGTCATCGCGCCGCTAGCCAATCAGTGTCATTGTAAGGCACTGGATGGTCAGGCACGGAACATGCCCGGCCATTCAGTGCTAACACATGTATTTGGCTGCCGCTAGCACTGGGGCCCCCTCCGGTGCTAGCGACACCTACAGGCATGATGAGAGGGCCTGTGTAAGGCTCGGCGGCGCGGGCCCCACAGTAGCGGCGCTACCGCTGTAGCAGCCATAACGGCTGCTAGCGGCGCCACCGGGCATTTGGGTGGGCGTGTCGGCTGGCGGCACCGGCCCCCTCAAGCCCCGGGCCCCGTAGCAGCCGCTACTGCTGCTACCGCGGTAGTTACGCCACTGAATGTAACCCTATTGGCCCTAGTGATGTGACTAGCATATTGGATTGATAGGTCGAGATGTTTTGGTACGAAGGACTATACTATTCATTCACATGGACCAAATCTCTGGCCCAACCAAAAAATGGGTTAAGAATATAAACCTGTATAAGTTCCAGTTGTGATAGTTGGACACTCTTGTCATCTATTTCAATGGCATTAAAGGTCCTACAAAGGAGGCAGATACTTATAACTTTAGATGATCAAACATCTTGCTATATCAAGTTGTCAGTGGGCAAAAGTCCACATAAATCATCAATAGTAGTCCATGATCTGTAGCTTGAGGTGGAGTCTTTTAATTAGGGATGCCACCATTCACGGTCTTGGTAAATAACCCATAATATGCCCAAGAACTGATTTAACAAATTACAAAAACAGAAGCTTCAGCCACTTTTACATTTTTTGCTCAGCTGTTAAGGAGAATGCAGAGTACATTGTAGCTGGAAAGAAAAGTATCTCCTTAAACGTTACCCATCCTTCAATCTTGGAAGATGAACAGATGAAGTATAGACTGTATCTCACGTCTGAGAAGCTTCCGCATCAGGAACGAATCCGTATTGCTGGTCCAACCCCATCTGAGATAGAGATACAGGTAAGATTGGGCATGACCTGATGCACCATGAAATTAACTATTGGATCTAGTGGGCATCAATATTCTTTATTTGTTTATAGGTATACAGAAAATATGGACCAGAATATGGAGATATTACAAATCCAGACATTGCATACAGTTATTATATTCCTAAGAAAGACCTTTCTTATACATGGATGTTGGTCTATGGACTGTGCTCAGTTACTTGTGGTGGAGGTACGAATAATTAAACCATCTTATCTGAAAACCCATCAGTATCTTTATTTTTTAGCCATTGTTCAGATCAGAGAAATTATAAATAAGTTCATGAATAGAGAATCTCCCTTCCTTCCAGGCATTCGGATGGTGTCCCATGAATGCTTTGACCCTATGCTCCAAGAAATGGTTGACTCCAAGTTATGTAATGAATCTAATTTTATCAGACCCACTAAGGAACCCTGTGGAGATGATCCTTGCCCCCCATGGTATGTAGTTTAACTATATAATCATGAAGTGCCTGGTGTTGTCTGAAGGATTCCTTGTGCAAGAATTAGTGAAGTTGACTCTTGTTTTTATTCCTAGGTGGGATGTGAAGGTTTCTTCTCCATGTACTGTCTCCTGTGGCGGTGGAGTGATGCTGAGGACTGTGCACTGTGTTCATAAGCAACACGATATGGAGACCATTGTATCTGACCGGCTCTGTACCAACACACCTAGGCCTGAAGCCTTCACCACCTGTCACCCAGAGGCTTGTCCTGCAAGGTAGATCTCTAAAATAAAAAGTGATGCATTAAAGAGTACTGATTTTAGGTGGCAGTTTCCTGTGACTGTAGTTGTATCTCCTACATTATCTCTATCTACAATGAGACCAAGTTGGTGGAAACCAGGAGCCAATGTCTCTGTACTCTCTTAGTTCTTACAAATCTCTTGCCCCCTAGAATGGTTGTAGAAACTGTAGGCTGGTAGGACATCTGTAGACCGTGACACAAACATGGTAACGGGGAGGTGACTGAGTTCCTCAGATGGTGGAGGAATAAAGTCAATTGCCTATATTGTCCCTTCTGTAATTTCACCCTTCTGGGTGATATAAAATCTTTTCTGCTTGTAGGTGGGAAGTGTTGGAGCCCGGTCTGTGCTCAGCGGTTTGCGGTTCAGGTCTTGCAAAGCGGAATGTTTCTTGTGTGCAGTCACAGTCTGGCGTGGAAGCCATAGTTGATGACGCTAATTGTTTAGGGCAGGAGAAACCATCAACCCTGGTCCAGTGTGTGGTCAGCGTGTGCCCTGTGGGCTGGGATAGAGTGAGTATAACATCCAGCTGAAGCTCAGGAGGGAAATGCTATATTATGCCAACTACATTATGGATGTTGGTTGTTTTCTTGCCATAACAGATTATACCTTCAATAAATAAAGATGTCCAGCTCATCAACACGCCATTCAAGAGAACACAAGTGTACGTGTGGAGTCCAGTCCAGGGTCAATGCTCCGTAACTTGTGGTACAGGTAAGAATTAATTTATAAATGCTTTGACATTGGATCTTCTTGCAGGTCTCTCAACCTTGAGGATGAATTTAACCTCTGCCCACCAGAAGTAATTAGGAAATGGCTTCAGCCTTAGCCTAACTACAAGGGGCTACCTGTCTAAAAGTGACAACCACTGCTGGGGCTGGCAATGTCTTCAGGATATTACATAGCCTGTGATTTTTTTTAGACAGGCCTATAACCCTGTTCCCGTTACTTTGGCAGGTAAGCAGGACAACTGTCAGGATCCCCAGGAGGGGAAAAAAAAGACTCTAAGCAGCACCTAAGCTACAGGGAGTACATTTGAGGCCCGAGACTTCAATAGTTTTACATTTTACTTAGTGGTCTTCTTTAATGTTTTATTTAAAGTTCATTATTTCTACTCTTGCCCATATATTTTAATAAGCAATGTAATCCACTATTTTTTGTGGTTAATCACCGTCTTACTTTATAGGTATCTCAGAGCTCCGCTATATTTGTGTTGACTTTTATGCAAAGGAGGAGATTTTGGAGAAGAACTGTAACCAAACTTTGAAGCCGGAGACACAGCACAAACCATGTCAACCCCAAAGCTGCCCTCCAGTGTAATAAAATCATGTGTATTATATACTGCTAACCTCAGTAGTCATTACATTACAATAAAGGATGAGGCAGAGGTGGAGCTGATTTTAGGGGGTAGCAAACCGCACAATTGCCCTTGGCCTCTGAGGACAGGAACAAACAAAAACTATCCAGTACTTTTTGATGGCGTATGGTAGTAATATTTGGCAACGATATGGCAGTTATTATGTGGATAACCTTTTAAGTGAATATTATTACTGTATATTATTTTGCCACTATATAGTGGTATTATATAGGCTGTATACGGCGTGTATTATCTTACCCTATATGGTGGTATGTCAGTATTATGTGGGCTCACTTTTATGGGTAATCTCTAAAATGTGGAATATTCTTTGGAAGAAAGCAAATTCAGAAGTGAACACTAATTTAAGGCCTTGTTCATTTTATTGCCAACGGATCATTAGACCAATGTAAGAAATACGGCAATTGCTTTCTTCTGCTAATTCAACAGGGAGGAATAGCCCAGAATGCTGATCCACCACACAACTTTGGTCCTTTATATTAAGTTTATGGTCTGGGTACATCTGCAATATCTGCACCCCTTTTATAATCCACATGCCTTTCATAATTGTAAAAGTTTTCCCATTTCTGTCCTTATAGGTGGGAAGTGAATGAGTTGTCCCCATGTCCTGTGACCTGCGGAGGAGGAATAATCCCTCTGTCTGTGGCTTGTGTGAGGAAGAACAACAACAACATCTCCCATCGATTACCTCACTCCAAATGCAGCCAAATCCCACGTCCAAACTCCACCAAAGAGTGTGCTATGGAGCCCTGTCCTGTCCGGTAATGGTGTCAGAATAGAAATTGTCTACAATCAATTTGCTTGAGATTGATTGTCCCTTATAGTTAGGAATAGGAGCAATCAGGGGCATGCATAGGGACAAGGGGGGGCACCATAGCAAATATTAAAATGGGCCCCCTGAGATAGGAGGACCTGATGCTTGTTTGCCACCATTACCTTTCCTTGTTTGCCTAGGGAGAGAGGATCCCAGTAACATGTTCACCTATTAAAATTAGAAATGAGGTCAATCTGGACCCCATAGCAGGGGTATGTGTCTCTGGGTGAACAATAAATCTGCAAACTATGAAGGATGGAAAGTGAAGGAAACTGGGTGACCAGGTGACAGTAAAACCAGACCTGTAGGTGCTATAATGGCTGACAATGGTAGCTGTCAGGAAGCTACTTCATGTTCTATTACCTGAGGGTAGTCGACGTCTGCAGCACAAATTGCTTAGCTTGCAAGAGAAAGCCGGCACACAGTTGCAACACGTTTTAGATTCACGAGCACAATCCAATTTTAATTTTCAGCTGGATTCATTATTTAATTGTATTACTTTTAAATCTTCTTACATGTTGTGTTTTTTTTCCCCCAGGTGGCGCTATAAAACAGGATCTTGTAGTGCAAGTTGTGGAGGGGGTATTTTACAGAGACTTCTATACTGCACCACAGCCCCCCAGGAAGGAGAAACTGAAGAAAAAATTGTTGCAGATAAAGATTGTCAGCATTTGCCTCACCCTCAAGAGCAGGAACCCTGCAACCAACAACCCTGCCCCCCGAGGTATAGAGCTGCTGAATACTAAATACTTCTGCTGTTGCCCTGCAAGATGCTGTGACATTTACCGGGGGATTATCTTTGGATGAGTTCTGTTCACAGAGCATATTATGTAATTCTACTAGTAACAGAGACAAACAATGCTTAGTCTTAAAAAAGAGTGTGGTTGCAATATTCAATGTGAGAGTATAACGGATCTTATGGGCTATGGACAGTAGCTGCTAGGGTAGATCAAAGACAACCTACATAAATCATTGCATTATACCTTTTAGGTAGAGGAACCTTTTAAGCAAGCCACTAAGACCCACATGTGTTGATTCTATAGGGTCAAATTATAAGTACAATGTATATGAATTGGCTTAAAAGGCAATAATTCATCTCTTCATATTTAGCCAAATGTTCCATTTCAAATTCGAGAGGACCAGACCTGATAGTTTTGACCTCATATGAGCTACAATATTTCCCTTTATACAAGTGAGACTGGGGCTTTATGATGTTTTGCTCACAAATCAACACTGAATAACTTTGTATGAACATTGGTCTGCACGCATTATGGTTGGCCAGTGAAAGCTAGGGTAACCTAAAAAGCATCAAGGAGGGTTGACCACTCAAAACAACAGCAAGATCGTACGGAGCCATCAAGCTGAAGATGCCAGATGGCTCTATGGAGCCTCAGCCCTTTATGTAGTCATCTTTCTTGGAATATTCATGCAACTGAATGTTGTCTTCTCATTGACTACTAGGTGGCGAGTGGTAGAAGCCAGTCCATGTTCTGCAGCTTGTGGGTATGGAATATCCAAGCAGAAGGTGTCATGTGTGCAGATGGTGGCTGGAGCAGAGAATGAAATGGATGCGGCCTCTTGCCAATCTCATGAGAGACCACTGTCTGTTATTCCTTGTTTTATCGCCAGCTGCTTCTACACATGGGATGTGGGGGCCTGGACTCAGGTAAGAAGCAACTATGAAGCATGGCACTATGCAAATATTCTTACAATAATAAAAGAGTTGGTATGATTGGGTTATTGGAGGTGGGCATGACTTATAAAATATGTACCATTGAAAATTGTTTTGTGAATTTGGGTCCAGTCTGTTTAACCCACCACAAAAGGGACCACACTTGGGGAAATGGTTAAAATAACTAAACTCTAAGTGATTAATGTATTCTGAATTTTAGTGCTCGGTTACTTGTGGAAATGGCATTCAAAGACGTCAGGAATTTTGCATCAACTCCAAGACCCATCAGCAAGTGAGCCCCACATTTTGCCTAAACTCCCCAAAACCCATAACCTTGAGAGGATGTTCAGAGAGTCCCTGCCGCTTCGTCACACAGACGTCACAACCAGACGAGGCACGTACCCGGCTGGTGACCCCCCTGACATCTGCTGCCCCTAATCAGAGACCTCATTTTAAAGCTGTGCCAGTGTCCGAAAGACCAGGAGATGTTCCAAAAGCTATGGATGATGAAGGTGGAATGGGTAATTGTGGTTGGAGTATTGTTAGATCTAATCTTGATTATCCAGTATTAAATTTAATGGGAGTCAACATATGTCACTAAATAGGCAGATACATGTGGGGGGGGGGGGGGATATTGTCATAGTCATTTAGATTACTGTCCTCCATTTGGTCATGTATGGTCTGATTCTGGTCCACTTGAAGGGTCACATTCATTGATCATACAGGAGTTAGACCAAGTATGGCCACCATGAAGGTAAACATTACAAAGTTCCCCGTTTTCAATATGTTGGTCAATCTCCTTGCAAGGAACCACCCTCTTTACTCGTAGAAGAACCAAGACTTCTACTTATTGCATATGCTCTGCTGGTAAGATCTTGATGCCTTCACATACAGGATGTCAAGAGTTAAATGTGACTGGACTGTTGATATCTACCCTTATACAGATTTGGAATGGCCTGCCAGAGTTCCCTATTGGGTTCAGGCCTTGAAATGATAGTATAGCAAAGTAATGTAATATTAATGAACCTATGTGTATGTGGTTACTGTAGTGGAGTTCGGTTCCACTGTGGAGTTAAAGCTTCATCGGACTGTTCCTCCTCACTAGTATCATTGTCTCATGCAGATGTATGTGGACGACTCTTCATGAACTCCTCCGGAGTAATAAATACTACTGGCCTTCTCGAAAAAGACTGTGTATTCTCAATTGGACGTCCTCTCGGAGAGGTGGTTGTTGTCAAAGTCCTCTCCAGTTCCCTGAACTGCACGGCCGGTAGGTTTAATCAGTGAAGAATACAAGAGTTTTAGATGTTACACTCTTTTTACATGTATGGCTCAGTATTCCATGTGTCAGATGGGCATTCTAGGCCTAATAACTTGGTCATAGACAAATCTGTCCACTCTTTAGTCCATAAGATAAGAACACTTCTAGTAAACCTTTTACCAACTTATAAGCAATATTGATGTTTGATCTGTTGACCACAGGAGAACTGGTGCTGTTTTATGGCAGAGCCATGTGGAGAAAATCGTGTACCCGCCTCTCTGCGGTGACCGTGATTGCTAGATCCAACACCCTAACAGTGAGACAGCGCCAAATTCATCCTGGTAACGGTATTGCACTGGCATACTGGAGCAGATCAGCCACGGAACGATACCACCAAGGTATTAAAGTAGTGATGTCCAAACTTTTTACTGTGAGGGAACCCCTGTCCTTAACCATGTTTTCCTATGTGAGAGCCCCTGCTCCTACTTGTACATGGCTGAAGCTTGGTGTGGCGATAGATGGGAAGGTCTAGGTGGACAAGACATTCCATAATCTTCAACAAGTGCTATCTTTTGGCCCAAATTTGAAATCTGTTTGATATACTGATAGGCCGCTATTGCTGCTGACTTTTGAGGAACCTTTGACCATGTTTCATGAAAGCCTAACATTGCATTATAGCCTACGTTTCCTTATCAATAATATCTTATATCGCCAACAGGGGGGATTACAATATTAGTGGTCTCGGTGACTCAATCAGAGGCGTAACTTGTAGCTCCTGGGCCTCCAATGCAATGTGTCATTTATAACAATGGTGTCTTACGTGGCCTTTGGGCCCTCTCAAGCACCAGGTGCCTGGGCGCAACTGTTACCGCTGCACCCCTGGACTCAATACCGTAAGGGGCTCAGTCAGTGATAACTTTAGAAGTCTGTCATCTGTCATCAATTTCTATGCTTCTTACAGACTGTGATGTCCAACTTTTTGGGATGCAAGGAGACATACAAAATCATGTACAGCCAAAGTCAAGCTCCCCTGCATGTCGTGTTTTTATTGATGTCCCCCCTACGTTTACCATAGCTATCCATGCCTTATATATGGATCTGAATTCAGGACACATTGAGACCTACTCAAATTATATCCTGGTGAGTTGGTACTAATAGGTTTAGTGGGGATTTGCAATGGTTTACTTGCCATAGATGAAGGTCACAACATTACAATAGAAAAGGTAGAGGGAGGGTGGTGCTAATCTGCTCCCAATGTCCATATCCAAAGGGGTTGTTAGGACACTGATATGGATGGATGCTTGCATTCAATGTCCCCATGACAAGGCACCAGCCAAGAAGTGTTGTCACTGGGGCAATGGAGATGAGGAGCTGCAGGCATCAAGCCTGTTTAAGTCATTGATATCAAGGTTTTCGGAAACTCCTTGGCAAAACATATCTGAGGCTCCCCTCCCATAAATGGAGAGTAATGCTGTCATAATGCTGCCCATAATATGCCTAAATAATACCACCATACAGTACTAATACCATCGTCACGCAGCTCCCGCGTAACACCGTCACGCAGCTCCCGCGTAACACCGTCACGCAGCTCCCGCGTAACACCGTCACGCAGCTCCCGCGTAACACCGTCACGCAGCTCCCGCGTAACACCGTCACGCAGCTCCCGCGTAACACCGTCACGCAGCTCCCGCGTAACACCGTCACGCAGCTCCCGCGTAACACCGTCACGCAGCTCCCGCGTAACACCGTCACGCAGCTCCCGCGTACCACCGTCACTCAGCTCCCACTTAATACTGTCATGCAGTGATCCAGGGCTGGATCTAGATTGGTGGAGGTCCCCGGGCAAAGCATTTTTTGAGGTGCTTTCCATATTTTGGAGCTAAGTAGGTGAATTTATGAGTTGTACTGCCTTAATGCTTCCCAAATAATTCTGTCTAAATAATAACCCTACGCAATGACAAAAGTGCAACAAACACATAATATGGCCATGTAAATCCTATATAGTTCCATACAGTACCCACAACAGAACCAATATAATACCAGAACCATCAGCTTGATATACATTGGGGATGACTTGCCAGGGAGATTTATAGCAAACTGCTTGATATGGGGATGGTAGAGACCCCTCGATGGTGCAGACCTCAGAGCATTTGCCCATCTGGTCCTGCAGTGAACACATAACAGTACTAGATAGAGCCAAAATAACACCACTATGTATTTAGATGGGCACACGCTGGTAAAGACGCCTATGATATAACCTGGCCCATACTCTCCACAGAGGCAACAACATGTAATACAGTCTGTATACAGGGAAACGTTTTTAAAAATCTTAATAAAACTCCACATTATACTTTCCAGATTCGTGACATGAAGACATTAAAGTCCACCGCCTTCCACGGGAATAACTTATTTTACTGGGAGTCTCTGGGAAGCCAAGTGGAGATAGAATTCAATGGAGACTTCTCACAGGACAGAGTCAGCGTCCGAGCTCAATATTGGGCAAGGGAACGAGGAAGACAGACGAGGGCACAGGCAGGCAGCACCTGATGATGTCACCATAGCGCATGAAAGCCATCGCATCAGTTCGTAGCTACCGCTAACTTGGCAACAGAATAGTGAAAAACTTTATGTATTGGACATGGACACCTATAACTTTGTATCATTTACGTTCTGATAATCCGGCATCCAGAACAACAGCCGATGGACATATTCGAAGATTCCTTTGATAAAAAACAAAATGATGGTAACATATTTTATATGAGCATTTTGTTTCGGACCATTGTCTTCACGGTTCACCGTCTTTACATCGAAATGTTCTTTTTCCAATAATCTGGAATAATTGGCATGCGGCTTTTATCAGGACTTGTTAATTGTAATGGCAGGAAGGAGGTGAAGGGAACAAGTGAGCCCTAATCTACCCACCGCCCTGTCCCTGCCTACTTGCAACGACCCGCCCTAGGCGACGGGGTACAACTTGGCGGCGGTCCCTACGCTGTCTAAGTGCAAGGGAGACAAACCGGGAACACGCAAGGGAATACAGTAGCCCACGGAACGCCGCGAGGAAACGGAGCGGTGAATGAGCCAGTCAGGATAAGGAAGTAGTGGAGTATACAAACTGAGCACGGAGCAGAAGCAAGCCAGGGGCAGAGCAACGCAGGACAAACGGAACTGAAGCAAGGCAGAAGCACGGCAGAAGCAGGCTGGAGCAAGGCAGCAGTGGGGCCAGGAATCCAAAAAGAATAACAAGCAAGGAGGAAGAGAAAACGGCAGGTATAAATGGACAGGGGGCGGAGCTAACTGACTGACCAGGCTGCGATAGGCTCTCCCACTCCTGAGCCTGCCACCCTGATTGGTGGGAGCAGGTGTCAGTCTCAGAGGTCTGGCCTCAGGTGTCGACTGATTAATCCTGGGAGTATACCCAGATGTAGTGCCTGGCAGATCCTTTACAGTACTCCCCCTTTTATGAGGGGCCACCGGACCCTTACTAAGAGGACCCGGTTTAGTGGGGAAGAGAAGGTGGAACCTCCTTATCAATACCCCAGCGTGAACATCTCGAGCAGGTACCCAAGTCCTCTCCTCCGGCCCGTATCCTCTGCAATGGACCAGGTACTGGAGGGAGCCCTGGATCATCCTACTGTCCACAATCTTGGCCACCTCGAATTCCACCCCCTGAGGGGTGAGAACGGGAACAGGAGGTTTCCTCGAGGGGGACCAGGACGGGGAGCAGCGTTTCAGGAGGGAGGCATGGAAGATGTCGTGTATGCGAAAGGATGGGGGCAGCTCCAGACGGAAGGATACAGGGTTGAGGACTTCAATGACCTTATAAGGTCCAATAAATCGGGGAGCAAACTTCCTGGACGGGACCTTAAGGCGCAAGTTCCTCGACGACAACCACACCAGATCCCCGACAACAAACCGGGGGTTAGCAGAACGTCTACAATCAGCCTGAATCTTTTGTACGCTCTGGGACGCCTCTAGGTTCTTCTGAACCTGGGCCCAGACTGTGCACAGTTCCCGATGAACGTCCTCTACCTCGGGATTATTGGAACAACCAGGGGAAACTGAGGAGAACCTAGGATTAAACCCGAAATTACAGAAAAACGGGGAGACCCCTGACGAGTTACTGACCCGGTTATTCAGGGAAAATTCGGCGAGGGGAAGGAATGAGACCCAATCAAATTGACAGTCAGAAATGAAACCTTAAATATTGTTCCAGGGATTGGTTAGTCCTTTCCGTTTGGCCATTAGTTTCGGGATGGAAGGCGGAGGAGAAGGATAGATCAATCTCCAACTTTTTACAAAAAGCTCTCCAAAATAAGGAAACAAATTGTACCCCTCTGTCCGAAACTATATTGACCGGGGCCCCGTGGAGACGCAGAATGTGTTTCACAAACAAAGAAGCTAACATCTTGGCGTTAGGTAGTTTCTTAAGGGGCACAAAGTGGCACATCTTGCTGAAGCGGTCTACTACCACCCACACCACCGACTTGCCCTGAGATGGAGGCAAATCGGTGATAAAATCCATGGAGATATGGGTCCAAGGTCTCTGGGGAATGGGCAAGGAACGTAGTAAGCCCGCAGGTCGGGACCTAGGGGTCTTGGACCTAGCACAGACCTCACAAGCGGCGACGTAAGCCCTAACGTCTTTAGGCAACCCAGGCCACCAATAGTTTCTGGTAATGAGGAGTTTGGTACCCAAGATGCCAGGATGACCAGATAGAGCGGAGTCATGGTTTTCCCTGAGTACCCTTAGCCGGTATTGCAGGGGGACAAACAGTTTGTCCCCAGGGAGGTTCCCGGGAGCTGAACCTTGATCAGCCGCGATGTCAGAGGCTAAGTCAGAATCAGTGGCAGAAACAATTATACCAGGGGGTAAAATACAAGCAGGATCCTTCTCAGAAGGAGGATTAGCCATGAAACTACGTGACAGTGCATCAGCCTTAATATTTTTGGACCCAGCCCTATAGGTAACCAAGAAATTAAATCTGGTAAAGAACAGTGCCCAACGAGCTTGTCTAGGATTAAGCCTCCGGGCAGATTCTAGGAAAACCAGATTCTTGTGGTCAGTAAGGACCGTTACCTGGTGTCTGGCCCCCTCCAAGAAGTGCCGCCACTCTTCAAAAGCCCATTTAATGGCTAAAAGTTCGCGGTTGCCAATATCATAGTTACACTCCGTGGGCGAAAACTTCCTAGAGAAGTAAGCACAGGGGCGGAGATGGGTGAGGGAGCTGGTACCCTGGGACAAGACGGCCCCCACTCCCACCTCGGACGCGTCAACCTCCACAATAAATGGCTCCCTTTGGTTGGGCTGAACCAGCACGGGGGCCGAGATAAAGCACTTCTTGAGGGTCTCAAAAGCCTGGACGGCCTCAGGGGGCCAATGGAGGACATCAGCACCCTTGCGAGTGAGGTCCGTAAGAGGCTTAGCGACGACCGAGAAGTTGGCAATAAATCTCCTGTAATAGTTAGCGAACCCCAAAAAGCACTGTAGCGCCTTCAGGGAGGCAGGTTGGACCCATTCCGCCACAGCCTGAACCTTGGCAGGGTCCATGCGGAATTCATGAGGAGTGAGGATTTGACCCAAAAATGGTATCTCCTGTACCCCAAACACACATTTTTCGGTCTTCACAAACAGATTATTTTCCCGAAGGACCTGGAGGACCTTCCTGACATGCTCCACGTGGGAGGACCAGTCCTTGGAAAACACCAGTATGTCATCAAGGTACACTACAAGAAAATTACCCAGGTAATCTCTCAGAATTTCATTAATAAAATTCTGGAAGACGGCAGGGGCATTACACAACCCAAAGGGCATGACTAGGTATTCGAAATGACCTTCGGGCGTGTTGAACGCAGTTTTCCACTCATCCCCCTCTTTGATGCGGATAAGGTTATATGCCCCCCGTAGATCGAACTTCGAGAACCATTGGGCCCCCTGAACCTGATTAAAAAGATCCGGAATCAAAGGAAGGGGATACTGGTTCCTTACTGTGACCTTATTCAAGTTCCGATAATCAATGCACGGCCTAAGACCACCATCCTTCTTCCCCACGAAAAAGAAGCCAGCACCTACAGGAGAAGTAGAGGGGCGAATGAAACCCTTGGCCAGGCATTCTTGGATATACTCCCTCATAGCTTTACGTTCAGGACATGAAAGATTAAATATCCTCCCCTTAGGAAGCTTGGCACCAGGCACCAAATCGATGGCGCAATCGTAATCTCTATGAGGGGGGCAACACCTCGGAGGCCTCCTTAGAAAACACATCAGCGAAGTCCTGAACAAACTCAGGAAGCGTGTTTACCTCCTCCCGGGGAGAAATAGAGTTAACCGAAAGACATGACATCAGGCAATCACTACCCCATTTGGTGAGATCCCCAGTATTCCAATCAAACGTGGGATTATGCAGCTGCAACCAGGGAAGACCTAATACCAGATCAGACGATAATCCCTGCATCACCAGTACAGAGCACTGCTCCAAATGCATGGAGCCAACACGGAGTTCAAAAACAGGAGTATGCTGAGTAAAATAACCATTAGCAAGGGGAGTGGAGTCGATACCTACTACAGGGATAGGATAAGGTAAATCAATAAAAGGCATTTTTAGAGACATAGCAAATTCCACAGACATGATATTAGCAGATGAGCCCGAATCCACGAAGGCACTGCCAGTGGCAGACCGGCCAGCAAACGAGACCTGAAAGGGAAGCAAAATCTTATTGCGTTTAGTATTAACGGGAAATACCTGTGCGCCCAAGTGACCTCCCCGATGATCACTTAGGCGCGGAAGTTTTCCGGCTGCTTATTCTTGCGCCTGGGACAGGTGTTCAGTAGATGCTTGTCGTCCCCACAATAGAAGCAGAGACCATTCTTCCTGCGAAACTCTCTACGTTGTCGAGGGGACATGGAGGCCCTGAGTTGCATAGGTACCTCTGAGTCCCCCGTGGAAGAGCGAGCAGACGGGACCTCGGGGGGAATCGCAGGGCAGTCAGAGGGGAAAACATTGAAATGTTCAAGCTGACGTTCCCTGAGACGTCGGTCAAGTCGTACTGCTAGGGCCATAACCTGGTCTAGGGAGTCAGAAGAGGGGTAGCTAACCAGCAGATCCTTCAGGGCGTCAGATAATCCTAACCTAAACTGGCACTTTAGGGCCGGGTCGTTCCACCGAGAAGCTACGCACCACTTTCTAAAATCAGAACAGTATTCCTCAACAGGTCTCCCACCCTGACGTAAGGTCACCAGCTGACTCTCGGCTAAGGCAGTCCTGTCAGTCTCGTCGTAAATGAGACCGAGGGCAGAGAAAAACCGATCAACGGAGGAAAGTTCAGGGGCTTCGGGAGCCAAGGAGAAGGCCCACTCTTGGGGCCCTTCCTGGAGTCGGGATATAATGATACCCACCCGCTGGTTCTCGGAACCTGAGGAGTGAGGTCTTAGGCGGAAATAAAGTCTGCAACTCTCCCGGAAGGAGAGAAAAGTCTTACGGTCCCCTGAGAACCGGTCAGGTAACTTGAGGTTGGGTTCTAAAGGTGAGGTGAGGGGTACTACAAAGGCAGCGTCAGACTGATTGACCCTCTGAGCCAGGGCCTGGACCTGTAGGGAGAGGCCCTGCATCTGCTGGGTCAGGGTCTCAAGGGGGTCCATGATAGCGTCAGCGTAGAAGAAATGGTAGACTAGGTAAGGGCTTGTTATTATGTAATGGCAGGAAGGAGGTGAAGGGAACAAGTGAGCCCTAATCTACCCACCGCCCTGTCCCTGCCTACTTGCAACGACCCGCCCTAGGCGACGGGGTACAACTTGGCGGCGGTCCCTACGCTGTCTAAGTGCAAGGGAGACAAACTGGGAACACGCAAGGGAATACAGTAGCCCACGGAACGCCGCGAGGAAACGGAGCGGTGAATGAGCCAGTCAGGATAAGGAAGTAGTGGAGTATACAAACGGAGCACGGAGCAGAAGCAAGCCAGGGGCAGAGCAACGCAGGACAAACGGAACTGAAGCAAGGCAGAAGCACGGCAGAAGTAGGCTGGAGCAAGGCAGCAGTGGGGCCAGGAATCCAAAAAGAATAACAAGCAAGGAGGAAGAGAAAACGGCAGGTATAAATGGACAGGGGGCGGAGCTAACTCTGACTGACCAGGCCGCGATAGGCTCTCCCACTCCTGAGCCTGCCACCCTGATTGGTGGGAGCAGGTGTCAGTCTCAGAGGTCTGGCCTCAGGTGTCGACTGATTAATCCTGGGAGTATACCCAGATGTAGTGCCTGGCAGATACTTTACATTAATACTGGATAAAATAATTTTACTCCATTATTCTAATGTATTATGTGTAATTAAAACAGATTCTGCTGAGAGTCATGGCCCTGCCCTTGCTAACATCATCACTGCCTCCCTGAAACACTCTGCACTGCTGTGTGAGTCTGCTCCTGCCATCTCTCAGTCTGTGGAGTCCGACTGCCTTTTATTTCCCTCATCACATCATGGCGCTGCCCCTGTAACACACAGTCCTGTTGGCAATAATATCATCATCACGTGAGTGGACAGACCATTGCCTCCCACAATATTAGCACACTCCCCTCCTGAAATACTCTGTGCTGCTACTGACTCTGAGTCTGTGGAACTCAAATTTACTCTTTCCCCCTCCTCATTTTATGGCACTGCCCTCAATAATATGTTCACATAAGTGGACAGGTCACTGCCTCACTGAAATACTCTGCGCTGCTGGGTGAGTGTGTTCCCACTATCTTTCAGTCTGTGGCATCCAATCCTCCTATCACAGCGAGGCCCCAGTCACATGCAGCCCTTTTATCCACTACATCATCACAATCGAGGACAGGTTACTGCCTCACTGAAATACTCTGCACTGCTGGGTGAATCTGCCATACCTATCAGCCATCCCGGATTCCTGGGGTATGTCCCGCTGTCAACCTAATTCTGGGGCAGAGAACCATCAGCTCCCTGCTTCAGAATTAGTTCATAGCGGAGGAGCAGAGGGAGCTCCATCAAGGGCTTTCCCCAGCACATCGCTTAAAGTAGCGCTGTGCCCGGGGAGTCCTCGGCGAGCGGAAGAGCTCCCTCTGCTCCGAACTAATTCTGAAGCAGGGAGCTGATGGTTCCCTTCTTCAGAACTAGTGAGTATTTCTTGAGCGGAATCCCCGTTGCCGATGATATGGCCAGGGATTCCACTCCTAGAGGAAACCCCTAAGTTCACTGTCCATATATGGACATTGACATCAGGGGCTCCTCCTGGAGCGTAAACCCCGGCCAGATTCGGCAATTGGGATTCCGCTCAAGGAGTAGCCACTGACGTCGCTGTCCATATTTGTCCCAATGGCGCTATCTACAGGGGGGTGTGGCACTATCTACATGGCCACTGTGGCACTATATAGGGGCACTATCTACAGGGGACACTGGCGCTATGTACATGACATGGGCACTGTCACTATCTACAAGGGCACTGGCACTAGGGGCAGCTAAGGGGACATTATACTGTATGGGTGCAGCTCTGGGGGCATTATGCTGTATGGGGGAATTTGTTTGGGCATTATACTGCATGGGGCATCTGTGTTGGCTTTATACTGTATGGGTGCATCTATGGGGCAGTATACTGTATGGTAGCATTATACTGTGGTGGCAGCTAGAGGGTATAATACTGTGTGGGGGCAGCTATTTGGTATTATACTGTGTGGGAGGCACTATGGGCGCATGACACTTTGTGGGCTGAATTGGCTGTGTATGGGTGGGATTAGAGGCGTGGCTTAAAAGAAAAAATATTGCCCCTCTTTATGGTACTTGAAAAATGGGAGGTATGAATCTGCTATCTCTCAGTCGGGGGTGTCCAATCCGCCCTTATTCCCCACATCACATTCAAAATGGCCACTGTTATTTTCAGTATTATAACCACTCGGGCCAGCTGTAGGTTCATGTGAGCCCTTAGATGACAGTATCTCAGTGGGCACCAATCTACCCTGGCACCTACATATTTGCGATACTTTAGTTTGGGCACCTGTCTGACCTCGACAAGTGTTGGCGTCAGCCCTATCACCACGAACGTGTCGCACAAACAATACTATCTATGTCTTGCGAGGATCAGTTTCTGGTGATCTGATCGACTACACGTCCTGTACTATTTCTGCCTTGAAAAATGGGGACAAACAGGAGAGGAAGACGGAAAATAACAATGTGTGTGACAAATATATGACCGTGAAGAAACGCCTCGTACACCCAGCAGCTCCTGAGTCATCCGCACATGATTTATGATGTCACCTGTTTATTTTGTCACACGCGACAGATCCAGGACATTTTCCATAGACCCTGGTTGTCCTCCAGACTAACGCTATAATGTCCTCAAGAACGCTAAGGACAAGACGTTCACACACTGGTAGTGCCGCTACATAAAAAAAAAATTATTTTTTAACCACTTCATGACTGGAGTTCCCCTATCCCCTATAATAACACTTTTTGACACTACTAGGCTTTGTTCACATTACGTTTTTCCTCTACGTTTAACATATGCACCTGGAGAGCTCCCAGCGGAAACGCCAAACGTATCCATACAGCCCTATGGACCCGATGTATGCCAAAAGAGCGTCCTTTTGGGGCAGTATATTTTTTACTGTATGTAATAGTGCAGTTGACTAGGCTATACAATACAGAGGCATCCCGCAAAAAAAGAATAGCGTGATACATACATTTTAACGTATCCATTACACCTACAAACATCTGCCCATTGCTTTCAATGGGTTTTACGGTGTTCTGTTCCCACGAGCCATTATTTTACGCGTCGCTGTCAAAATACGGCCCGTAAAATGATGGCTCGTCAAAAGAAGTGCAGGAGACTTCTTGGGACGTTTTTTGAGCCGTTTTTCATAGACTCCATTGAAAAACAGCCCCAAAAACGGCCGTAAAAAAAGCAGGAAAAAACGCGAGTTGCTGCAAAAACGTCTTAGGGTATGTGCACACACACGAATTACGTCCGTAATTGACGGACGTATTTCGGCCGCAAGTCCCGGACCGAACACAGTGCAGGGAGCCGGGCTCCTAGCATCATACTTATGTACGATGCTAGGAGTCCCTGCCTCTCCGTGGAACTACTGTCCTGTACTGAAAACATGATTACAGTACGGGACAGTTGTCCTGCAGAGAGGCAGGGACTCCTAGCGTCGTACATAAGTATGATGCTAGGAGCCCGGCTCTCTGCACTGTGTTCGGTCCGGGACTTGCGGCCGAAATACGTCCGTCAATTACGGACGTAATTAGTGTGTGTGCACATACCCTTAAAATCAGGAGCTGTTTTCACCTGAAAACAGCTCTGTATTTTCAGATGTTTTTGGTCACTGCTTGTGAACATACCCTTAAGAAACCCCTGTGCCAGTTTTTAGGGTATGTTCACACGCTTAACAAAATACGTCTGAAAATACGGAGCTGTTTTCAATCGAAAACTGCTCATGATTTTCAGACGTTTTTTACGGCCGTTTTTGGAGCTGATTTTCATTGCAGTCAATGAAAAACGGCTCAAAAAACGTCCCAAGAAGTGTCCTGCATTTCTTTTGACGAGCCATCATTTTACGCTCCGTATTTTGACAGCGACGCGTAAAATAAAGGAACAAAACATTGTAATTCCCATTGAAAGGAATGGGCACATGTTTCTAGGCGTATTAGAGGCGTTTTTTAAGGCGTAATTCGGGGCGTAAAACGCCCGAATTACGTCTGAAACCACTGCGTGTGAACATACCCTGAAAGTTGTGGTTTTAAAAACCTTTCCGACACTTTTTTAGTGGGGAAAAAAAACGCCAGATTGTGCACTAATGTCGCACGCTGCTTGGGGGGGGAGGAAAACCAATGCACTGTGCGCCAATGTTGACAAATCTTCCCCAAAGTTTCCCGAAAATAGGGAGATTTACTAAAAGGGGCGTGGCTAAGAGTCGATAGATTGTGCTAAATATATTAACGTTGAATGCCATATTATGGCTCAAAATATTCATCTAAGACGCCATCCATGAGGTAAGAGAGTCAAGTGTCTAACATAGCCAGCAAAATTTTGATAAATTTGACACAATTTGCACCGTTTTGTGACGCTCACAAATTTATTTTATCTATAGGTAATTATGTAGGCACTACTAAGTAATTTCAGTCACATAGTTCGAATGTGCATTGTACTTCTATAGCTACAAGGGAATATATAGGAATTGTGAAATGTAAGCACTGTAGGCCTCATATGTAAACGAATACTAGCGCGCAAAGCAGTTGCCCGTAGCAACCACTCACATTCCCTCTTTCATCCATACAAGTTATAAAATAAAACAACTGTTCTGATTGGTTGCTATGGGCGAAAGCTGCACTTTACGTCTGAACCGCGCATTATTATAAAGATCAGCTGAGCGATTTGCCTGGGGAGGGTGTTTCCCGCGTGACGTTACTGTAGCCACGCCCCTCTCAGCTGTAGGTTCCCTCCCGGCATGCATTGCGCTGTAGTGACGTGTACCCTATGTTCTATTGTCATCACAATCCCGGCTGCGGGCAGCGGAGTGATACCGGCCGCCGGTGCTGGACTTGTGGAGGTGTGTATCGTCTGTATACCGAGGGGGGCAGCTAGAGCTCGGTATATGTGTACGTGTCACTATGACTGTGTATACAGCCTTGTATATGTTTGGCTATAGTGTGGTAATGATACATAAGGGAAATGATATACATGTTTGTTGGGTGACAACCGACCTAGTTGATAGAGACAACCCATTGGGTAGTCACCCAGCTTTCTCAGACCACTGAACTGTCCAGATGTATCGCTGCCGTTCAGGAGTCTGGGAAAGCTGGATTACAACCCTACAAGGCGTCTTCTTGTATTATTAGATTATATGTATACATGAGGCAGGCATCAGCAAGCTATTTTTCTCCGTTATCAGCCACAACCTATGACGACAGTACGAGATCTATCTAATATACGAAAAATGGCGACCGCACAATACTAATGCCACCTAAACATTATATATGAATAAATATACATTACTGCTCAATCTGCTTACCATAGTGAGGTTCTTAGCACACATTGTCATCAAATTGTGTGAGCCCACCTGCCACGACAAGGCGACCTCACTTATAGGGTCAGTTCACACGTGTAAATACTGCGGTTTTTCCGAAACTTAATTATTAGTGGAAAATCCGGAAGCAAATATCGGAGCAGCAAAGTGGATGAGATTAAACAAATCTCCTCCACACGCTGCGTAAATAGTGAGCGGAAAAAAACGCTCAGAAATTTACCGGCGGTGCAGAATTTTATTTCGCAGCATGTCAACTGTATTTGCGTAAACGCTGCTTTTTTGTTGCGGGGTTTTCCCCATTGAATTCAATGGGGGAGGTAAATCCCGCAACAAATAAGAGTTGTTACGTTTTTTGCGGCGGGTACGCAAAGATTCTGCCGCAAAAAACGCAACTCAGAAAAAAATAATCTCATACTTACCCAGGAGTCTGTGTTCCTCCCTCTAGCGCGGCCTCCTGGGATGACGTTTCACCCCGTGTGACCGCAGCAGCCAATCACAGGCTGTAGGGGCGGTCACATGGGATGAAACATCAGAGGAGCCAGAGGAGATGTCACCACCCTCAACATTGAGAAAAACGCAGCAAAATTCGCACCATTTTCTGCAGTAAAAAAACGCAGGAAATAGTGCGGTTTTTCCACAGCGGAATTTCTGCTACTTTCTGCGGAATTGCTGTAGAACTTTCCCTGCACTTTCTCATTTGCATTCTCTCAGTTGCTCTTTAGCAGCCGGCTATGATGCGTTACTTGTGGACTAATAAGTCTGTTTTCTATTAAAGGGGTTGTCCAGTTTTGAAAACCCATTTCCATACCCCCTATCAGGGAATTCTGAGTTAATAGGGGAGGGGGAGGGGGGGGTCCTCTGCTCTTGGCCAGTATAATGAGGGGTTATAAAGAGCGTCTTGCTCTGGAGGACCTGTCCTGTATTACACAGACAACACATTGATATGAAGAGACTGTATGTAATGCTTCATTTTCCCTGTGGTGGCGCTGCAGAGAAATTGAACGTTTACTGCCAGGTTTCCTCACAGATCACACCTGATCGCTGGGGGTCCCAGCAGAAGGACACTTTGTGATCTGCTTATTCTCAAGGGACCCTTCTATTAAGTAGGAATTGTCCAAAGTGGAGAACCCTTTTAAGACTTGTTGCCTTTGATTGTTATGGGGAATGTAGTTATTCTTTCCAGTGCCGCTATTCTCATCATAACTGTTGTCCCTGACCCTGCATCATCCTCTGGTGTCCTATAGGGCAGTAGTCTCCACCTTGTTACTCTCCAGATTTTGCAAAACTTCAACTTCCAGCATGTCCTGATGGCTGCATTCTGTCAGGGCATTCTGGGAGTTGTAGTTTTGCAACAGTCGGAGAGCCAGAGCTTGGAGGGCTTGTTACCCAGCTATTCACTGACCCTGAATGGCATATAAATCTGCATTATTCTGCAGTTTCCTTCTTAGCTCCCGATCTCCAACTGCTGTGACCAAGGATTTACATACCATAGAGACCGTTCATATGGTTGCTCTGGGGCCCCTGGGGAGAGCCGGCCCAGATTAGCTGATTCCTAATGGGTTGTAAGGACCTGCATAGAGATCCCCGTTTTAATCTTTACTCTGGGACCCCCTCACCTCTTAGTATGCCCCTGGCCCTGACTATATCAGTGTCAGTCTTCACTGCAAGGATTGTGTTCATGAAACAGGAGGCTCAGGATGAGCAAAGCTTTTCTTCCTAAATTGGAAACTCACACTGTAATACATTAATCTGTGTACAATTTTAAGAATAATATGTGATTATCACCAATAAAAAAAATACTTAATCTATCGGGACCCCTCCTGTGTTGATTGATCTACGGATAAATAAAAGCAGATTCTCTATGATGACTGAATCTCTGTTCTCTGCAGGAAGACGCACGGTTGTTTGGAGCATGTGGATTCCAGATTACAGAAGAAGACGCACTGATCTGTTTTAGTAGTCCCCCTGGATTCTGCGCCGCAGGCCGCCAAGGAGTCCGATATACAACCCAAGACCTCTAAAATGAGCACAGTAGAGCCAGATGCACCAGCGCAGGGGAACATGGCGACCTCTACGGCTCAGGATGATGGCATGACATGGTGGTACCGCTTGTTGTGTCGGCTCGCCGGGGTCCTGGGGGGCATATGTAAGTATTAATTGGCATGTTTCTGCTTGATCAGGTATATAGGTCCATCTGAAGAGTTGTGCTCTCCATCTTGTGGCTCTCCAGCTGTTGCAAAACCACAATTGGGGCTATTGGCATGCTGGGATTTGTAGTTGTGCAACAGCTGGAGAGCCATATAATATAAATGAGTGTTACAGTATAACGTTACTTATGAACGTCATTTTGTTTTTAGGTCCAAAATTCTGTGTGGATGATTTTCTGGATATATCTTTATAGGGGGTCAGAGCTTTGTTTTTCGTGCATAGAGCTCAGAATCCCCCATAGTGCTAAAGGATAAAATTCTGTCTACCTGCAGTCACCACTAGGGGGAGCTTAAAGGGGATGATGTCTCATGACACATGACCTGGTGAGGCTGCGGCTGCCTGCCGCATCTAGGCGGAGTATAAGTGCAGAGCAGGATGGGGTTTTGGAAACAGCCAAGCTACGGTGTTTCCATAACTACCATTTACTTTTATAAGAGCTATGGAAACAGCGTAGCACAGCGAGCTCGGCTGTTTCTGTCATTCCCGGCCACCTCTGCACTGAGTCTCCACCCGAATGGGACAGGGGTCCCCCATTTGGTAGATAGGTGCAGGTACTAGAGGTGGTACCTACATCTATCATATCCTGTAGATAAGATGGGAAAACCTTCAGATCTGCTGCTAACGTCTTGGCGCCAGATATCACAGGAACCTTCAGAGGTCTGGTGGGGTCCATGGCTAGACGGGTCAGAGTTGTTTTGGTGAAACAAAGGGGACCTATGCAATACTAGGCAGGTGGTTTTAATGTTATGGCTGCACAGTGTGTGTGTAAAATATATATATACATGCTAGATACATGGAACTTGAATAATGCCGGGGTATTGGATTTTCCAAAATATAAAAAAAATAATTCTAACACCAAGAGATTTGAAGATCTGCCATCTTGGCCTCGATGTCCCCAGTGAGACGAGTCTGCATGGCCCACGTTCCCTCCTGTCATCAGAGGCGCTTCCTACTACACTAGACAACAGGTGGTGACCCTATAACACGGTGCTCTCCAACTGTGGTGAAACTACAACTCCCAGCAGGTTGTAGGCCACTGCTTTAACCCCAAGACTTTAACCCCTTTTGCAGTTCTCCCTTTTATTACTGGCAGTCGCTGTGTGTATTAAATAATAGCCTGACCAGGTATCTGGGGCCCTTGCACAGAGTTGGCTGAGCCGCCGGCAGCGAGGCGCTGTCACTGGGTGATCCAGTTTATCTGATTGTGAAATTGGCCCCCGTCCATCTGTTGTGATGGATTAGTGAAGGTCAGGTAGTATACGTGTCACTGGCTGCACTGCCCCCTGGCACCACACCGGCCCCTCATCTCCTGTCCTGACCCTTGTGGATACTTATTGATAGTTAGCAAGACAGGCCTATCTCTATTATTATTATTATTATTATTATTATTATTATTATTATTGAGTAATAAGGTCTCCACCCCCCGTCCGGTTTTATTATATCATTATATTACAGCCAGGAAGACAATGATCATATACCCTTTTAGTTCATATGAAGGTCATAGAGGGGGGTGCCCGGCTCGAAACCCCTCCCTATGAGCCAGACCATAGAGCCGCTCTTACAGATTCCAGATGTGTGTTATGTGGGCAGTTGTTCATCCGAAGGGCTTCCATGTAATACTATATTTCCCCTGTAGTGGCTACTGCAGGAAAATGCCTGGTTTGCCGTGGCTTTCGCTGGCAAGATCTGGGCTATTGGCTAGAAGAGGGACCCGCAGCGATCAACTGATCGCCGTGTGTTCTCCAAACTGAAAAGGGGTTGCCTCTGATGAGACAACCCCTTGTAAAGTGGATCTCCGCCCTTATGTGTTTTGGACAATTTCTTTTTTTTTTTATAGAAGGGTCCTCGGATAATAAGCTGATTTCAGGATGTCCCGCTACTGAGACTCTTAGTCATCAGCTGTAATCTGTGGGGGTTCCCAATGACAAGTGTTCAATTTCCCTACAGCGCCGCCACAGGAGAAATGAAGCATTACACAGTCCCCATTTAGAATCAACGGTCTGTCTATGTAATCTATTGAGGTGCTGAGTCCTCCAAGGAGAGATGTTCTTTGTAGCTGCTTGGTAATAGATGAGGGTCCTGAATACCACCCTTAGAATTCCCTATTGGGTATTTGAAATGGGATTATTTAAACCTGGCAACTCTTTTAAGGAACGGTTACGGTCAAGGACGCTCAGCAGAACTCAAACCCGGCTTCGGAATATCAATAATCAGATGATTAAAAAGATACATTCCGGTGGAGAGCCCCTTTAAAAAATTAATGGGGAAGGTGGGTGGTGCCAAGTCTATGGGCACCAGGGAACGATGAGGTGGTGAAATCCCTTTAACTCTTGCGGTGACTCTACACAACTCTGCAGGTGTCCGCTGCCGGCAGTAATTGTGCGCTCCTAGTGCCGTGTCTTCCCACGCTCTGCGCCCCATGCGCCCCGCCACCCCGTGCAGCTGATGTTACACTTGTTAAGGATACGGAGCTTTGTTCTCCTGCCTGTTGCTGTCAGCTGAGAAGAGTGGGTGTATCGTATGTAGAGGGGGCTATGCACTATTAATGAGCATGGCCGCTCACGATGACTGGGAGGCCGGGCACAGCCATTTGTGTCTTTGTCTTCTGCCTGCATTCAGCCTGGCATTAGAGAACGCTTTTATACCCAATCCTGCTTTACATAATGACGTCACACCATGTTAGTGCTCGCCGCCTCCTGGATTTTGCATATGTGCAGCTCAACAGAGGGACGTTAGAATTGGTCTGTGCGACCGTCTCATGTGTTGGCCCTAAACACAAAAAAATACAACATTTTTAACTTGGTGTCGCAAAGCAAGATGCGATTTTATCACATGTAGTGCCATCGTGCCCTATAGGCTAAGCATCGTATGTCTTGTGCACATGGGCTGTGGTGCTGCACGCGATGGAGGTCGTCATTCATCCCTGACCTAAATCTGCTTGCTGATCGCCACCACTTCAATATATATATATATTTTTTTTAATAGCTTTTCTTGCTGTCACTCAATGGAAACCGTCATGAGTGAAAGCCTATCCTGACCTGCTTACGAATAAGTGTATAAGAACCGTCTGGATGGGAAAGAGTATTCCATTCACTGACAACAAGCAGAGATCTTGGAAATAGTGAGGCATTTGTATACTATTACATTAGAAAGTTGCAGAATTTTTCAGTGTATGATTGTTAAAGGGCTTGTCTCATGAAGATTGACTCTTCTCTAAAGACAGGCAAGTTTAATTCGGTCCCACATTTCTCCTATATAGTATTACACTTCAGCCGTGTAAATGAATGGTTCTCAGGAGACCCCCCCCCCCCTCTATGACCTCAATATACCCTCATAGGGCATATGGACAGGACTTGTTGCTCCCCAATATAGTTGTTGCATAACTGCTGCTGGCTGTCAAAGCATGCTGTCAACTACAACTCTCAGCATGCTCTGTCCAAGCATGCTGAGAGTTGTAGTTGTACACTTTAACATGGCTGCAGTATGCTTGAAGACTATTCTACCGCTTGTCTGTTCGTGATGATTAGAAGGATACTAAACATAAAAATGGACATAACGGGGGTAACCGCTGACGGTCTTGTGTGTTCTTATCTTGCAGCATGTGCCATTGCCGGCCTGTGGAACTGCATCACCGTCAACCCATTGAACATTGCAGCCGGAGTCTTCATGATGTGAGTACAGGTCGTGGACTTGATTGAGCCATGTACAAAATCTAATACCAAAGACATGCATGTGGCCAGTGTTCTAGTCTGGAGCTGCATTCATAATTCTACTGCTTGTCATTGGAAACAGTCAGCAAGCTTGTCATCAGGACACAGCCGTAATAGCTTAGCCCTTATAATGCAGTAATGCAGTTTTCATTTACAGATTACTGTTAGTAAACCCCGTCATCGAGCTACCAGATAATTCTGGAAGATTTCTGCTCTGAAGCTTGCAGAATAGTGAGTGCAGCTCTGGAGTATAATATAGGCTTGTATCTCCGGATCAGTACAAGGCAAGTCATATAATGTACAAAGTTACTTAGGGTGGCACCAATGGGCACTGGACGGATCGTGCTTAACATGAACTCTCCAATTATTGCTTGTTTATCACCCTATGGAGTAATATTTAGTTTTGGGTGGAGATAATAATTTGATTTCACCCGGTAATAGTCGTGTTATGCTGCTTTCTGGTGTACAGTGTATTATTAGGGCAGCTCTCTATACAGCGTCCTGTCTTTACCGCACGTACTATGCCTCTTTAATCTGCTTTATAATGATAGGTGTTCTCTTTTGCTTATAGTATTACAACTGCAGTACCTTGTCCTGACACGAGGTGGTGCTGCAGGTCTCCTAATGCCAATATATGTATGGTATCCTATATAAGCATTACTTTCATTAGCCATCCCTTCTCCACGCATATTGCATTGATCTACATTTTCCTGGGCTCATACCAATAATAACATTAAAGGGATTCTCCGCTTTGGATAATCCCTCTTTGTTATATGGGTCCCCTGATCATAAGCTGATCAAAAGTTTCCCCGACGCTGCGATCATCTGTGATCTGTTTGGCAAACTGGCAGTGAGTGTTGACTTTCCCTGCAGCGCCTCCACAGGAGAAATGAAGCATTACATATTGTCGACCCTTTTTGTCGCTCTTCTCTGGCCAATAGATGAGGGTCCTGAATGGGGGATGCCCCTCTACCTCAATAGGGTTTTTGAAATTGGGTTTCCTAAACCAGACAACCGTTTTGAAGTCTTGGTCGAAATGCAAATGGAACTCCAAAAGACGGCGAGAATTCATAAAGGGGAAATCCAAGTTATTATAAAGTTACAGCCGCTTTCCCCACAAATGCGCTCTGCGGTGCCCCCATAAGTGCCGTCATTCGTCCCCTTCCCAGAGCAGGGAGAACATGTTACTAACGTCTTTACTTCTGTGTGACTCCCTGAAGCTCACATTTGATTTGCTGAATAAAAGAAAGTAATAAAAGCGCTACCAGTCAATAAAGAAACTATACTTCCCAAATAGGGACACTGCGGCTGAAAACCTTAAACTCCCATCTGGGGGTCGTAGTAGAGCGTGCGCTGTATTGTAGTCCGCCGCCTCTCAGCTGATTGGAGGAGATCAATGCTCCATGACACCTTTCTGCATCAGATCATGTGATTCCTCTCAGCCAATCCCCTTAAAGGTACATGCTGATTAGAGTACAGCACTTCCTCGTGGTTCAGTGGGTGCGGAGTTCATGATTTCTAGATCCGTTATATACTGTAATGTTTCCTCCCTACAGGGTGAATGCGCTGGTCCTGTTTCTATGTGAGGCGCCATTTTGTTGCCAGTTCATCGAGTTCGCAAACCGTGTCGCAGCGAAGGCTGATAAGCTGAGACCCTGGCAGAAGGCCTTCTTCTACTGCGGGTATGGTCTGTCTTCAGTAATACATCATAATAGTCATACAAACTAATAGGGAAATCTCCATGTTTTCTCCATCACTGATACTCGCTGCTGTTCTCTGTTATCATTCAGTTTTTATATTCTGTGTATTTACAATAACGTTACGTTTATTATCCACAGGATGGCGCTGTTTCCCATTTTTCTCAGTTTTACTATAACTACCCTCTTTGGCAACGCTATCGCTTTTGCAACCGGAGTGCTGTACGGATTATCCGCCTTGGGAAAGAAGTACGTTACCCCCCCCCCCCTTCACCCAGAATGCACTTCAGTGGGGAACCAGGGCAATGTCCAATATCCCACAATTCCCTAAAGAATTAGTCGGCAATTTTTAGTAGCACTAGATGCTGGTTTAAAGGGAACTTGCCACTAAGTAAAGGTCCATATTCTGTGGCTCCCGCAGCTCCCATCATGCCTTGACAGTCACAGGCTATTAGGGCATGCTGGGGGTTGTAGTTTCGCAATTGCTGGAGGGCCGAAGGTTGGTGATACTAAGTGTCCAATATGCCATGTATATGTGGCACATTTCCGAATATGGCTGCCTTTACAATGCCCACAGGGGTTGATACCCGGCTTTTCTAGAGTCCTGCATGGCAAGCGTGACTAGTTATACTAGTTGTCTCATCAACATAACCCATTTTTACAATGAAGCCGGCCAGGTAATAAGCTGATCACTATGGGTCCTGCTTCTGAAATCCCTGGTGAACAGTTGCTAGGGGAAGCGCCCACTACAGGGAAAACGTAGTATTACAAGGTGCATTTAAAGAGAAACTTCGCTTTTTAAAAAAACTTTTGACATGTCCGATGTTTTGATCGGTGGGCGTCCGAGCACTGAGACCCCCACTGAGCGCTAAGACAAAGCGGCAGAATTGCTCTGATGAGTGATGTGCCGCTTCATATCTGATTGGTTTTCCCTGGAGCAGTGCACGGGCTCAATAGAAAGTCTATGGCTCTGTACATGCACGCTCGGCTTTCTGAGGAAAGCCGATCACTAACAAAGCGGCTCAGCGCTCACCCGGGCACTTCTGCCGCTTCATTTTAGCGATCGGTGGAGGCCTCAGTGCTCCGACTCCCACCGATCAAGACATCTGACCTACAACTATGACATTTCAAAAGTTTAGTTGCCCTTTAAATGAATGACTGACTCTTGTAATAGTGCTGGCGGACGCAGCCCAGCCCCCTGTTCTGTTAGCGATTCTCTGCTCTGGTTAATAGAGGATGGGTCCTGGGCGGATGGACCCTCTGTGAGGCCCATATGGTCTAAGTGCATTTTTAACTAGACAGATTTGCCATTCTGGTGCTTGGGAAAGCTGGGTGAACATAATGTTTAATGACTCAGCAGGTGACAATGATTCAGGGACTTTTGGGGATTTTTTTCTAAGGGAATTCTCTTTTATTAGCCGTCTTCTTACCCTTTCTGTCCTGATATTTCAGGGGTGACGGTGTCAGTTATGCAAAACTCCAGCAGCAGCAGAAGCAGCAGCAGCCGGATGAAGAGAAGCCGGCCGGGACATAAGGAGCTCCTCATCAGCTCGGACCTTCCCCATTTTAGTTTTTAACATATACATTTTTTCATTTTTATTTATTTTAACGCGGATTTTGACGTGCGTCTTTAAAGACTATAAATCTGGCGAATCCCCGGCCGCGCCGCGGTGGTTGGATACGTCGGGGTCTTCCTCTGAGTTGTTCTATCGATGCTGCGCTCAGTGCAGGTGAAGTTTACACAATAAGGGGGAAGTCTGTTCTGCTTTTCTTACTTTTGGGTCGTGCAACGTGAAAACGTCCGTTCATGGTGTAATCTCAATTGCCTCCGATTATTCTGGGCCTTTTAAATTTATGCTGCGGCAGAATTTTTTCTACAGTCTTTTTTAAGGTGCACGAGATTGGGAGAAATGCAGAATACTTGAAGAATACTACTAAGGGGTCTCCAAGATTGTTTAAAGGGGTACTAACTGTAAATCCTCCGATCACTACTTCTGTCAATGAGAACCTCCAGGAACATTTACCTTCATGTACGTGACTGATATTCGCGGCACCTTGTTTTATAATGCTGCACTGTTAGGAGCTGGTGGCTTTTTAGGGTTAGTGACCCTCTATATGGATTTTTCCATCTTACACTTGACTGGTGAGGGTCTGACCACTGAGACCCTCGCTGATCCCGGGTACGTTTCTTATGCATGTTGAGTAAATGCGAGATAGGGAAGCAAAACCCTTCATTGAAGAATGACCACGCGTAGACTGCCACTTCTCTGCCGGGAAGCGAAAACGGTAACACCTGTTCTTAGGATCAGTGGAGGTTTCACCAGTCTTGTAGACACGGCATCAGGCCGGGTTCCCACGGGTTAGGCATACTGCGTAAAATCCATCCTGGAACCCGCAGCACCTTCCATCCGAAAAATCGGACCACGTTGTGGTGCGGTTTTTCTGACGGAATTTCCACTGCGTAAAAAAGCGCTCATACTTACCCCCTCCCTACTCTTGACGTCCGCTCCGGCCTCCTACGATGATGTTGCAGGCCATGTGACTCTTCAGCCTGTGATTGGCTACAGCGGTCAAATGGGATGAAACGTCATCCCAGGAGGCCGGACTGCAGGAAGGAGGAGAGCGTTCTGGGTAAGTATGATGTTTGTTTGTACGTTTTTTTTCCAGAGTTGCGATTCTTGCGGCGTAATCGCTGCTAATACGGCGCAAAGGTCACAACACTAGGCTTACTGTTGCGTGTTTTGCATCCCCATTGAATTCAATGAGGAAAATCAACTAAAACGCAGCATAAATTAATTAAATTCCGCACCGCAGGTTAATTTATTAACGTTTACGCTGCGTTTTTTTCCGCAGCGTGGGCATGAGATTTACTAAATTTCATCCACTTGGCTGCTGCTGTAAATGCTGCGGAATTTCCGCACAGAATTCCGTTGTGTAAATTCTACAACGTTTACGCTACGTGGGAACTCGGCCTAAAAGTTTTTAGCCCTTTAAAACGCCTACATAGCTCTATATATTCCCTCTTGAGGGCCTCCAGGCACAGGGGCCGAGTCGCACCCTCTGTACCATCCCCATCAATATACCACTAAGTGCATTGAAGTTCCTGCGCTACATAGGATGTAGGGAATATATGAACTTTAGGGTAGAAATAACAGACTATTCGCTACAGTCACGCAGGATATAGGTCAGGAAGGACTTTACCTGCTTATCTGAGCTTCAAGAACTAGGAGGGTCACGTCACGCAGATATAATGCGCAACTGGAAGTCTCGTAATCCTCCCTATGGACTGAAGATTCTGGATTTCAACTAGATTTTACCTATGGACTGGAAGGAACGTGGTGGAGGAACAGTGAAGGTTAGATGTGGATTTGTGGAACTTGTGGTTATCTTGATGTTCCCCTTTAAGAAATACCAGCAAATTTACCTTGGACTATAGTAGAATGTATTTAGATATGACGAGGATTTTACTCGTTGGTTTACGGTTACATAGATTTCAGGTTAGACGAAAAGCACACGATCCCATTATATGGATGATCATATTTCCATTAGCGTTTTAGCCTGGCCGAATGAAATAGCCATGAAGGGGATGAATTCCTTAAAGGTGTTCTCTTGAAATCGAACAGGTGTTTCGTTGTAGTCAATAGGGCTGAGACGCAATACCAGACACAGCCCCTGGACAAGAGTGGCGCTGTTTCTAGAACACTACAGGGTTTCTAAAAATTATACAAACCCGGTGTCATGCTCCGCCCCTTTGACCAGACTGGATCTGTATCACTGAAGGTGGAGAACCCCTTTAACACTGTTTTATATAAGCAGCATTTATACCTTCCAAGCGAACCCCCTTTAACCTCTCACTACTTGAATTTCTTGTTACTTTTCAGTTTAATATATAAGGAAGATACAAAAATGAAATCTAGAAAACGCCTGTAAATATTTAAGTCTTCTTCAAGTTGTTTGTGGTCACCCAGCTTTCCCAGAAATAGATATAACTGGGAAACGGCTGAAGAGGACGACACGAGGATTCTTATTCCCTGCTATTTTTTACTATTTTTGGAGGAAATTCTCTCCGGTTTTAATAATTAAAGGAAAGTAGTTTTGTATAGTCGATCTTTTTAATTTTTCTTCTCTTGTATCTTAAAGGGGTTTATGAGATTAAAAAGACAGATCTGATTTTCTTCGAAACAGCGCCACTCTTGTCCATTGTCTGGTATTGCACCTCAGCCACATTCATTTGAATGGGGCTGAGCTGCAATACTAGGCACAGCCTGTGGACAAAAGTGGCGCTGTTTCTGGGAAAAAAATAAGTCTTGCTGTTCTGATCACATTGAAATCTTTTCAGCATCACCCCGGAGTTTGCGTTATTTCATGTTGGGATACTTTATTGCACATGGGTTATAATGTGGACATGGGCTCGAGTATCGTTTATTTATGTCTTACCAGTAGGATACATTGGGTAATTCTTAATAGACTGCGGCCTGGCACAGGATCCTGACTGATGACTCCACGTAATACCAGGGGAAGAACTTGTAAGATTTTGAAGTTTCTGCCATTGACGTAATGTCTTTCCAGCGGTTTCTCTCTTCTGAAGTCGTTTTCCTTCCTGTCTATGCAGTGAATAAAGAAAATACCTCTCTACCTCTAACCTGTATGTCTTCATTGTATGCTATGTGCACTGCAGAGTTTGGAGTTCCCCTTTAAATAGATTCCTATAGTAAGGCTGAATTCACACGTTGCGGAATTGTTGCGGTTTTGCCGCCGATCTCGCCCTTTTGCATTGCAAAGTGTAAAATCTGCCCTGAAAATCTGCGTCAAATCCTCGACGTGTGAACTCCGCATAATTGTTTAACGCAAGATCCAATACGTGGGTGACACCTCCGCCTTTCCATGTTGTGGAGATGATGGGCACTTCCAGTCAATGCGGGTGACACAACTAACACCGCTAACTTACAGTCCAGCGCTGGAGAAAGAGACGTATAGCTGATTGGTAACCAGTTTCAATTCCCCTGTGGGTTGCCACCCATCTTTCTGGAGTCCTGCATGGTATACCTAACTAGTTATACAGTGAAATGGCAGTAGGGGAGTTATCAGCACATACGTTGGTAGATTTACCATTCAGGAATCTGGGAAAGTTAAGTGACTGACAAACCTTTTGCCATATTCCAGTGGCAGCCACATTGGTTGTGGCAGATATGCTGGCCGCACACTGTAGATTGCTGTCGCTGAACCGGTCGTTTGGCTGTCAACTATTCCTCCAGGTTTTCCATTAAGGCTTTGATCTTTTGTTTCTACGTTATTCTTGCGGTCAAAAATGCGGGAACGCCTGGTGCATAAATAAAAACGCTAATGTGAACAGAGCCTAAGATGGTGTTTGTTGCAATTACATGGTGGATTTTGGGGACCACAGCTCCAAGCAGATGTCTAACGGGCATCAACACAGGAGTGTATATGGCGGCACGGTGTATACAAACAGATCAATGTACCCGCCACATCTGAACGTCACCCTCTGTAGTATTGATCAGGGGTGGGGGGGCTATGGGGTAAGCTGGCACTAAAACGGGGAAGGGGTAATTCTTGGGTGGGCACTGTAGAAGGCTGACACTGATGTGGGCCAGGGCTATGACAAGATTGCACTTATATGGCGTAGGTATTGTGGTGGGCTGGCACTGAGATAAGGTAGGCTCTGTGGTAGGCTGCCACTGCTTAGGCTCATTGGTAGGTTGGCTCTGTTATGAAGGTACTATGACCAGCACGGTTATGGGGCTGCTGTAGCAGGGTGGCACTTGTATGGTAGCACTATGCTGGTACTGTTATGGGGTTGGCAGCCACGTATCCATAGTAGATGTTCTTTATAGTAAAGTCCTGTGGTTTCCAGGCAGTGAATGAGAGAGCAGATTGCACTGTGATTTATTTTTTTTTGCCTTGTTACTAAATTTCCTGTAATTTCCGTCTCTCATTTTGCAATTCCTTAGTATGTAGATGTGGAAAGCAGCGTCTCCTCACACATCGTAATGTCCCTTATGTCACAATTATGATCCGCGCGAACTATGATGTCATCAAAGCCATAAAATATCATAAATGAGTGTGAAAAAAACTGTGACCAAACCTCTTCTCTCACTGAGGTCAGGATTACTAATATATTTCCGTGCCACCCAAAGGTGCGGCATAGAAATACAACTGAAGCTCCTGGGACACCATGCAAAATCTATAACCGCCCCCAACTCTTATGGGTCAGAGAGACCTTTGGGCTCCAAAAAAAAAAAAAAAAAAGGGGCCTGGGTGTGACACGAACCTCTGCATCCGTATAGTTCTATATCTGATGCCAGCGTCTAAAATAAACATCAGCGCGATTTTCACATAAGATCAGGTACCGTGATTTAACATATACCCTTCAAATTTTTAAAGGGCATGTCCATAACATACCTTTAAATCACAAGTAGTACATATGTCCCCTTCATCGTACCCCCAGACCCTGCAGCTACTCTCCTTGCTCCTGCAGTGTGCCGTCCTCACCCCTGGGTGCCGCCACACACAACATCCTGACGCCGGGACCTACAACCACTTCTTTTCTCAGCCTTGCCAATCAGGACGGTGTGTGCAGCAGCGCCTGAGTAGAAGGACTTGTCGTTCAGCAGATTTTCCCACCTGGCAGTACCTTAACTTGTTATATCGAATTCTGGGTCTAAGTGGGTGGTGAATGGAAAACTGAAGCTAGAATCAGAATTTGTGTCATGCTCCGCCCCCTCAGGCCCCACACTGGGCATAACACAGTTTGATCTGGAATGTTCCTTAAAGAGAATAAAAAAAATTCTGCATCTAAATAATTTGCCACTTTAATGTTGTACCTTTTTAATGTTGTTATTATCCTACTATTTACATTGATCCACCTGGACTAACGGGTCTATTTGGCATCCAAATTGTAGCGTATAGTGATTTCGGGCCGTGACGTGACTGTCCTAAAGATGTCACCGGTTTCAGTTTCAGAACATAGAACATCGAGATCTATTTGTCATTCTGGGGGAAGATTACAGAGTGTCTTTTCTTCTGGCCTTGAAAGACTAAAACCAGTTTACTGGTTAGAGGGTTCGCCCAGCATAGTATTAGTAGCTGGCACTCCGAGGGTTACTTAATGAAGGAACGTCGACCCGTCCGGAAGTAGGATTCGATTTGTTCCAGAGTCCGTCCCTTGGTTTCTGGGACAAAGCAATAAGTGAAGACGATGCAACACACACAGATGATGGCGAAGAAGAAGAAGGGAGTCTCCAGGTTAAAGGTGTTCTGGGAAAAAAACCAGAAACTTCCAATCAACCAATTATAGCAGCAAATATTTTGACTTTTTGATGGGACTCACCCACGTCTTTATTACATTGCCACCCCATTACCAGTAAGGGTCCATGACTGTTCTTCTTAAACTACTAGGATGGAGGTACGTCCTGGACAATAGGGGCCTAGATGTCCAGACTGCTGGTATAAGGACTTGGCATTGACGATAATTCAGACGCAACAACAAATGTATAATATGTAACCAAGTGTAGCGTCCATGGCCGGGATTACTCACACCACCCCCCCCCCCCCGCGGGCGCAGCCATGGATCTGTGAGAGCTGGCCTGCACCTCCTCCCCAAAAGACGCCAGTGCTCACTTCCGCTCCGGTCCGCCGTGTCCCGTAGGGTGCGCACGCACGCACATGGGAATCATAATCAAATGGCCCATGATCACCCTGGACTATAAGAAGGGCCCTGCCCCTTTGCTCGTTGCCTGAGCATTGTTAGTATTCTCATGTTGGACTTGCAAATGGTCCCTTAGTGTTATCCTGTTCCCGTTGCCCTGCTACCTGTAGCCTGTATCCTGTGATGTGTCCTTGTTCCTGAGCCTGTTAGTGTTTGGAGTCGTGTCTTACTGCACCTGCTGGCATCTGCCACGTCTGGCGCAACCTGCTTCACCTGCTGGCATCCGCCACATCTGGTGCAACCTGCTGCACCCACCTCCATCCATGCTAAATCCTCTGCCACTGTTTGGACTATTCAGGTACCCTAGAGCGGGACTTTGTATTGATTGGGTGCTCTGTTGCTTGGCATGCTGCCTCCCCGCTACGGCGGTGTGGCCTAGTGAGTCCACATACCCACAGACCGTGACACCAAGGTTGTGGCTACAAAGTACAGGGCCCCAAGACCTTCCATTATGTGCATGGTCCAAGTGGACCGACAATGTGAAAAAGTATTGTCCAAACAGTTGCTGTTCATGGAGTAGAATTTAAAGGGGTTGTCCAGGATTAGAAAAACATGGCGGCTTTCTTCCAAAAATAATGCTTTTCCCTATTCACTTGAATGGAGAATTACACAACCCTCGGTCAGGTGTGGGGCTGTTTTTGGAAGAAAGCCGCCATGTTTTTCTAATCCTGGACAAAGCCATTACCCAACCACCAACATAATAGGACTATGCTTAACCATTTTCGACACTAAAGAACCATAAATCGATGTGAAGAACCCATAGCACATGGAACAACTTCCTTCCCTGGTACTCACCACAACGGGCAGGAAAGCTTCGGTGAGAACAAAGCCGGTGATCCAGCTGACCATCACACATAGGCCTGAAGCCGTTCCTCGGGTTTTCAGTGGTAGGATCTCAGACATGAGTAGCCAGGTGATAGGTCCCCAGCCAAAAGCATAACCTGAAGACAAGATGATATTAGGGCAAGGCAAAGAAGACAACAGGGACTAAGAATTATTGAAATGGAGCAGCGGTATTCCCTATGGAAGTGCACGCAACTCCAATGGACACCTGGTAGACTCCAACATTGAGTGATGTCAATGGGACATCATACTTGGTACAACTACCAGCCCAGTGGTCACACCGGGGCAAACTAATCCCAAACGAACGGCTAGCTATAGCCGTGAACAGTAGAGATGACCTGTCTAGTGAAGGCATATTGTATCACATGGTATTGAACGTACTTACCAAATCTCATTGTCACTTACCTAAAATATACAACATGATACACACAAGAGGGATGATTTCCAAATAGTTAACGGGATGTGCATCGGTGTGCGGGTCATTCCATGTCACGGTCAGGTTGGTGGAATTGTTCTTTATGTCTACTGTGAAATTAATGTACAAGCCCATGGAGAGAGAGGACACAAACATCAGAGCACCTGTCAAACAAGGTAGAAGAGATGGATGAGGAGGAGACATATTGGCGGAGTCCATCAAGAAGAATTGATGATGCTCAGATACTTACTAGATGCATAAAGAAGGATTTTCCTGCCCGCTTTATCCATAACCAGAGCTGCCACGAGCACAGAGACTAATCTTACCAACCCAACCAGGGCAGCGTCATAACCACCTCTCTAGAAGAAGACACCACAAGTCAGAGATCACCTACCTACAACCCTTCCCCAAAGCAGCAGCGTATAACATTACCACTATAGCTATACCCGGGATTGGATTACAGAGATGGCATGTGCGCCTGGAGTTACTGGCTCGGTTGTCTCCCTAGAACCTGTCAGTGGTGAGGGCCATGCACCCTTGTGGGCCACCTCTCCTATATGTGGCCGCAGGATCCAGAGGTGTGGTGAGGGCCATCATCAAATTTAATCCGGGCTTGGCTATACCCCAACAAGTGAATTGCCCTCATTCATCAACGAAAATTCCACCATGTGCCACCCAGCGGTGTAGCTTGGGTCAGAACTGGCGACGAGGTATTGGCCAGGTTGTCACCCAGCTTTCTAAGAAACATAGTGAACAGAAGAAGACGACTCAAGGCCTCACCAGAATGACTTTGGTCTTGTTAAAGATGGGCTCCAGGTAGGTCAGTATAGGGTTAATGCCAGACAGTTGCTGTAGGCACCTCATAAATGTGGCGATGAGGATGGGCTTGTAGTAGTATGGGTTGGAGAGTTCGCTGCAGGTGAGAGAACTGTTCTGAAATGATACAAAGAGTTAAATTTCCGCAATCACCCCCATCATTCCTCCCAGCATACATCTACTAGAGGTTTTACCCCCTGGATTCTTACCACCTTCAGGACGCTTTCTTTAATCCTCTGGAACTCCCCTCTGTACGCAGTATTGGGGCCCCGGAGCCAGACCAGGGCCCGAAGTGCCTTCTCATCTTTGCCCTTTGATATTAGGAAACGCGGTGAGTCGGGCATGAAGCAGAGAAGGAACAGCATCACGAATACGGGCACTTCTCCAGCTATTGCCAACCAGCGCCATGGCAGGATGAGCCCTTAGAGGATGAGATGGATAATCTGTTAATACATTAGACGTCAAAGGGTCTTATACGGATAGATACCAATCACTGTATAACGTAAAATGTATCGATTTTCTTGGCAAATTTTGTGTTTCTAAGGCTCCTTTTTTCCCCAATATATCTTCTGCTTGCTGTCAGTGAATATAATTTTTTTTAAATGCATCTAGACCCATCTTTACCCAGTCCCACTCACAAAGCTCCTGGCTTGTATTAGTTTAAGCATTCTTCTGTAAGCTAAACTGGGCAGCAGCAGCACTCGCTCTCTTGCCCTGGGCGGAGAGTTCTTACCTACACCGATACAATGTAACAAACGGCAAATGTGTGAACAGGATTAAATGGGCATTATGGTTTCATCAAATAAAGGTTATTTGTTGTATAATAAAAAGTTTGAAATCAGTTCCTCAAGGTATTCAAGATCTCTGCTTGCTGTCATTCGATAGGAACCTTCATTGTTTACTTCCAGTGAATGAAAATATGTCCTGGTCATGTGATGATCACACAGGTGCAAGACTCGTTACAAGACACAACTCTGATAACTGCACCAGTGTGTCCATCACATGATCCGGACAGATTAGTAATCAATGAAGGTTCCTATTGAATGGCAGCAAGCAGAGATCTTGAAAACCATGAGGAATTGATTCAGAAATTATATTGATAAATTGTTTAATTTTACATTATACAATGAATAACGTTTATTTGATGAAACGGTAATAGCGTAAATAAACCGAACAGGTTTTCATTCAGTGATAGCAAGCCTAGATCTTGAAAATAGTGAGGAATTGAAGCACATAGTATATTAGAAAGTTGCAGACCTTTTCTTTATACAAGGATTAGGCTTTATTTACATTAGACTGGACGGGGAATGAAGATTTCCGACGACTAGAAAGATAAAGTTCAATATGTGAATGGGAGATCGGTCAGATCTTTATGGATCAATGATCATTAGAGATTAGCAAGTTCTCTGCTTTGAGCTGATTCGCCTACCACAGCTGGAGCCCCACAATACAGGACCATTGTTTACCTTCCATTGGGTTGACATTTGAATACATGGAAGTTTAGACATACCTAATGCATAGAGAACCAGGGCTCCACAGACAGCCATCAACTGAGGACATGCTCCCAGCGCCCCCCGCACTCCAGCATGAGAAATTTCCGAAATATAAACCTATACACAACAAATATCACATAAAAAAATATACAATTTAACATTTCCTGCTGTTTTTTATCCCTCTTCTTACATAACATACTGTACTACTCAGACCGAGGCCTTATTCAGACGAACTTTGTATTCGTCCGTGTGCTGTCCGTTAAAAAAACGGACAGAACACGGACCTACGCAATTCAAGGGGACTATTCAGACGTCAGCGATTTTTACGCAGCGTTTCCATTGCGTGAAACTCACTGCATGTCCTATTCTGGTCCCTTTTTGCGGACCACGTCGCCCATTGAAGCCTATGGGTGCCTGAAACTCATGGACAGCACACGGAAGTCCTCCGTGTGCTGTCCGTGTTTCACAAAACAGTTGATAAAGAAATGCTGAGTAAATAAATAAAAAATGTGCGCCAACACCAACACTGCCGTTAAAAACTGATGGCACACGAACTAAAATGCTTTAAATAGGGTCCGTTTTTTTGCGGGCGCAAATGGGCACGCCCGTCTGAATCAGGCCTAACTATTATTTGTGGTGTGCACAAACTTACTGGTAAACACTTGCTGTATAATAATTTTCAAATCGGTAGAAATCCTGTCATTCTAAAATTAGACTCAAAGGGTGAAAATGAATTCGGTCACGCGATGACTACATTACATAGTGTGCATACGCTATATAACCGTGTTATTATATACCACAAATGACCCCTCTGTCCCCAACTACAGGGAGGGCAGCTTCCACATACCAGGGATGAGGATATATGGAAGGGTTGTTTCTAACTTCCAAGAATATAACGCATTAAAGGCTTTTTCCTATGGATATGGGATCACTTTATGATCGTGGGCGTCTGACCTCTGGTACCCCGACCGATCCTTAGATTGACGGAGCTATAGTGCTGATTTAGCTTTTCCTGCTGTGCCGGGGCGCCGTTGTGAAGGAAAAAACAGTGAAGGGGACACAGCGGTAAATTAGAGCTGCGGTCCCTTCCTTCTTAGGATCGGTGGGGATCAGAGGTCGGACCCCAACGATCATATAGTGATAGCATATCCTGGCGATTTTCCATCTCTTTATTAGAAGTCCTATATAATGATTATAAAGCAGGCCTCAAAATTAATGTAACCCCTATATCCCTCTCCTCCTATGTCACAGGCAGGGATGTAGCTGTAGGGGGTGCAGACAGGGGTGTAGCTATAGGGGTGCAGAGGTAGCAGTCGCACCCTGGGCCTGGAGCCTGAGGGGGCCCAAAATCCCCTCAGCTGCATAAGAAGACACCAGTATTATAAATGATATATGGTAGGTGGGTGCCCTGTTTTAGATTTTGCATTGGGACCCAGAAGCTTCAAGTTACGCCTTTGGGTGCAGAGATAGATGTCTCACTCAGCCATGGTGCCTGAAGGTGCCCAAATGCCCCTCTTCCACATAAGAAGACACCAGTATTATAAATGGCACCTGCGAAATGGAGGCCATGTTACAGATTTAAAATTGTGGCCTAGGAGCTTCAAGTTTCGCCTCTGCTCATAGGAAGCTGAGATATTGGGGGCTGTTTGGTGGGGTTCTCACACTGTAAAGCTGCTTTAGGTGTCCCTGTAACATGGAGGGAACATTGTGGTGATTTTTGTGGGCCACATTATGGTCGTCTGAACTGGGCCTAATATATTAAAAGGGTTGGTTATTATAATGGCTGCATTGTATACAAAAGGGTTAATTATATCCCGGGTTAACAAGTCGAAATTCTGTTTTATTCTTGGACATGGAATGCATGTCCCATATATACAGACATTTCTATGGTGCGTGATTCATATCCTATCCTTGTGAGGAACAAAGGGGCATTTGTGGGGTATGGGAATATAATAAGATTCTCCACATCCCCCATAAAATGTACTGACAAGTATGACCAAAAAGCCAGACCCCCAACCCTACACCACCCATACCCAGAGCGAGAAAAAAACGGGGGATGGTGGGCGATTGGAGGATTATCTGAGGTCGGTTTCCATGGCGTTACTTCCCGTCATTTCCTTCCTCTTTCTCTCACCAGACGACACGGTAGAAAATTTTCCTCCTTCCTTGGTTAAAACGATATAATATTATTATGTGATCTAAGTCCGAGAACCACGAGCGTAGCAGCCATATTACCGTCTTCAGAAACCAAGTCCAAAGTGAGGCCGGTCTGTCAGCCATGATTCCCTAGAACACAATGCTATATAGGGCATACATAAAATAAATGTCGCCTGGTTATTTTTTACTTTAGATGCTCACGCCGGGAGCTTGATGCCCTATAAAGTTCTGAATAGGAACTTAAGCCTTCTTGTAGTTTGTATGTCCTAAACTCGGTGCCAGTTAAGTAATCTGAGGCAGGCTGGTTGCTAGGGCATCCTGTCTGTAACAACGCTGTAGCACTGTATCCATAGTAACCAGTCTGTCTCATGTCATTCAGCTGTTCAGCTTAAAGGCATGTAACCATGTCGCGTACATGCAATATACGGCGGCACACGGAATCGCTATGGTTTTGTATTACTGAGCCAGGGCCGCTCCTTGTGCTGCTGTATGGTGCCTCCATAAGACGACACATTCTGCCCTAGGATTTACAGACGGGAACACCTCCAGCAATGGAACATGCTACAAAATCGGAGGCACACCGAGGTATGGTGTTGGCCCTTAGCGGTCTAGGGGCACCATATTATCTATTCACATAACACAAATCCGAATGCTGGATTATGATCGTGCTGATAACAGAGAAGGGCGATTGGGCCTTGGCAGCGGTCACACCATGCTTCTCGTTCTGCATTACTAATCAGATTTTTCTAAAGATTTCTAAAGGTTTAGGTGGAGAACCTCTTTAACAAAATTGAACCATTAGAGACAAGTCCACTTACCGGTATAGATGATGAAGTCAGTCCTCCGGCCAGACCGGTTAGGATCCTGCCCAACAGTAACATTGAGACATGTTGTGCACTGCCCATAAGTAGGAAGCCCACAGCCGCAGGAAGGGCTGAGAACATGATACTCAATTTACGTCCAAGTCGGTCATTCAGAACCATTGAGCTTATCCCTCCGACACAGCAGCCGAGAGCAAAGACGGACTGTCCGAGAAAAAGAAAAATATAATGTCCAGTAATGTTCCTTTAAGACAATGCCCTACCTTGTTTCAGGCCAAATGCCAATAAAACATCAGATACAAAAAAGAAAGATCTCTACCCCAAACCATGACTTTTCCGCATCCGTAATATGCAGAACTGGATCAGCATCTCCTTCCAGCGCCGGAAGCACGGGTGAGGGGTACACCAGGCCATAGCCGAAGGAGAAGTTTCCCAGAACTGCGGAAAAGGCGGCCAAGAACATCCTCCTGTTGTCTAGTGTTCTGCATGGAAGAGGAATAATATCAATCATAAACCGATCAGGGAGGAGAAGGCAGAAATCAAAATGGGCCACCCATCGTAGTTCTGGTTTTTGCCGTTACATCCCCCCCCCCCTCACGTGACACGAGGGCTCGGAGCTTGTCCCCCTACTTCCCATCCATTGATGAAGAGAAGACGATCTGGCCATCAGGGGTGAGTCCTTTCTCCTTGGTTTATACCACCCATGAGGATGTTGGGTATTAGGACCTTAAGGTCAAGGCAGAATAGCCAGTGGATAGAGGACAATGTAGCGGCAAGGAGGCTTGACAGGACCTCCGCCTTGACTTTCTCCATCTCTTGTAGGCATAGTAATCAGATGAGCTTGCCCAAATCCCGACCCACTAGCCTCAAAGTGCTTATTCCCTTTGACGTTGTCACAGCAAGAGACCAGATGCTATCACTGAATAGCAGTATAATGGAATTTCTAGAGGGTCTTCATCTGATTTTTTTTAAATGAAAATCTGGTTACTATAGCTAGAAGAGATGGAGATAGTTATGGTGTAAGTCCTGACAAGCCTCTATGACGCTACATTGCCCTCATCTATTCTGCCTTGACTGTAAGACCTGTGATCTAAGACAGCCTGGTTGCTAAGGATGTGCTCCCTGATAACAAATTTCAAGGTCCATGGTTGTTAAGCAGTGTATCCCTAGCAACCAGCCTGTCAGATACCAGAGAAAAATGAAAGTTGCGTGGCAGGAGTCATAGCCTCTCATCATCTCCAGATTTTAGGTAGAGAACCGGTTTTTGTGGGTGGGGCTTAAAATGTTCTGCAATCTGGGTTAGTGGTCTCCAACCTGTTGCTCTCCAACCTGTTGCAAAACCTTACTTCCCAGCATGCCCTGACAGGAAACATATGCTATTTTATGGCAGCCTGTATTGTGGTAAGCAGAACACAACTGCTCGAAGAGTGAGAGAATGTGATAATAACATCATATTGTGGAATTGCTTGACATGTAATTGTCTAACTTATAAATGTAGTTCATCTTTTACTTTAAACTTAGAATCGGTTCACTTTTTTAACGTGATCCTCCAAGGAAAAGGGGCGCCGATCAGCATTTACCACCCATATACACAAGCCGGCTGTGCCCAAGGAGAAATCCAGTTTAGATAAATACAATTACTTGGGCACAGATATTATGTTGCTCAAGTGGCTTTCATTCAGTAAACACTTATTTCTACTACCGTAGTGACATTCTGAAGTGTTGTAATATGTCGAGAAAACGGGAAGTGACCGTGTCCCGCGTGGAGCGCACAGTTCAGCAATAGTCTCATTCACTACTGACCGCAACAAGACTGGCGTGAACATAAGATTGCAGGGTAAGGGTATGTTCACACTGTGTTTTCGGGCGTTTTTTTTGGCGTAAACGCCTCGAAACCCACTTGAAAAAATGGTAGCTAAACGCCTACAAACATCTGCCCATTGAATTTAATGGGAAAAACGTAATTTTCTGCCATTTTTACTTGTGCGTGTGAACATACCCTAGGGCTCATGTACACGGACGTATTTACAGCTCCGTAATAAGGGCTTCTAGAGATGCACGAGCATTGCTTATATGGGAGAATATCTCTGTACATATAGCGCCTGACGGAGCCTGTATTGCAGCACGCAACGTCTGCAGGTCTGTACCAGGGAGCCGTACGGTCTTAGTGCTCTGCTCTACAGGCTCGGTGCACACGGGGGGCAGGGCAATACAATTTAAAATCACTTACATGGACGAATAAAGATACATTTTAAATAAATAGATTTAGATAGATAGATGTGAGAGAGATAGATAGATGTGAGAGAGAGAGAGAGAGAGAGATAGATAGATAGATAGATAGATAGATAGATAGATAGAAATATATGAGATAGATAGATAGATAGGAGATAGATAGATAGATAGATAGATAGATAGATAGATAGATAGATAGATAGATAGATAGATAGATAGATAGATAGATAGATAGATATGAGATAGATAGATATACAACAGATATAAAAAAATGGCGACAGCACCCTGCAACACTAATGCCACCTAAACCACTAAATATAAATAGATATGCACTAAAGCTAAATCTACCTACAAATAGGGAGGTTCTTAGTGCACATTTTGATCAAAAAGTGTTAGCCCACCTGCCACGACAAGGCGACCTCTAGATAGATAGATAGATAGATAGAGACAGACAGACAGACAGACAGACAGACAGACATTATTGTCCTTACTATCACATAGTACTATTGATGCTACTTCTATCACTCACTTTATATATTTCTTCTCAGCTTCTCTCAGGATCTTCCCCACAGACTGATAATTGGATTTTTCGGGGTCACTCAGGAGGGGTTTGTTGTCCATGGTGGGACTGTTAGGACTGGACGGATGATCTTGAGGTGTCGTGGTGGTTGTGTACAGTTACTTCATGCTGCTCCAGTCCTTTGAGGCTTCCTGTCCCGTGCTGGTTGAGGACTGTGCCCTGCTCAGCATTAGAGGTGGATTCCCACCACTGGGGAGGGTCAATGTCTTCCCTGCATCATTGTGTAATAAAGGAAATCTGCATTTGTCACATACACAATGTATGTCATCTGTCTTGTCTGTGTCACACAGAGGTCCTGACAAGACTACAGAAAATATCATCACACATGGCAGAGGTGGACAAAACACCCCTGCAACCCAGTCAACAGCATAGGACCCTGATGGCAAGGGGGCACGGCTGCTTGTGTCAGGTGCCCACTAAGAACAGGTCTCTTATAGATACTCGCAGCATGTGGTACGTATAACTGCGTTTGGAGGGCACAAATGTCAATCCAGTCAATATAACATTTTAACCCTGTAAAAAAATGCCACACAAGTTGCCCACACTCAGTTTTCAGTTACCACATGGAAACTATAAACAAGCTGCTGATGACAAATCAATTTATCATTTATCATCAGGGTACATGTGTTGCCACCGTTACACGGACCCTATAATATGTCTCTGTTACGGCTTATTGAAATGGGCCTGTCAACAGAATAATGGATCCGTCAACAGCATCTTGTTGATAGTTTCTGGGTTTTTTCATACTAAATGTAGGTATTTATATGCTAGGCTCTGTCCATATAACGAGCGCTTACGTTGGCCATACACATTTAATGAGTACAGCGGAACGTACAGTTTGCCTTACATGTATGCAACGGTTTTCCTACGCCATTGACTTTCAATGTAAAATAAAAATAAAGAAAACTGTGGCGTGAATATATAATGCCGACATATATCGACCATATGTATGCCAGAAGGACACACTTTGGCTACAGGACGCAAGTTCATGGACACAACATTGTTTTTTTTTATTTCGAAGGGGAAATGTTCTTTAACTAATGCAATGCTAACCATTAAATCCATTTTTCATGGCTCCATTATGAATGCCTTGCACGGGAGACATGACTAATGTATCCCATGAATATAACTCGTCTTATTCTTCTTACTTTACATGGAAATTGTAATTGATTTGGTAAAATATTTGGATTTCCTCTCACCAGTGTAACCGTTCCCACTGTGTCCTAGTACAGGCTTAAGTGGAGCAGTTGCATATAGCAGCCAATCAGATACAAGCGTTCATTTTTTGTAAGTGCCAATTAAGAAATGGAATAAGCGATCTGATTGGTTGTTAGAGGGTATGTCTAGAAAACAGGGCGTGGCTAAGAGAAGTTGTAAATTGCGCCAAATGTATTACAAAGGGCTTTTTGCGGCACAAAATATTGGTGTAAATCACTGGCATACATAGAAAAGAGGTGGCGCCATTGCACAGATCAAAATCCCCCCCCCCATTAGGGAGACAGGGGTTGTCACCCAGGACAGATAGGCCCAGAGAATATTTTCCACTTCCTTTCCATGACCCCTGGGCCAATTTCCCACTCCCTTGTTTGATAACAATGTAGTTCTTCTATAGAGGGGGGTCCTATACAGGTTCTCACCACCCAATAGCAAATGAAATACCCCGGGTTGGGCCCCCCACTAACCAAGGGCCCATAACAGTCACACAGTCTGCCTCCATGGTATATACCCTTGGTGTAAATGTATGCCGGCGTTGTAAGGAAGAGTGAGTTATATATATATATATCTTTTGCTGCCTATAATAAGGACTCAAGGGTTTTGTTTTTCCGATTCTCGTCCTCACAGGCGGTGATCTCATGGACAATTGTGCAACTTCTTGGAATTGTCCACTTCCTCTTTCATGGTAAACGTCCTCAGATGATGGTATTCATCTTCATTTTAAGATTGTGGCCTTATTTATAGTTTCACTTCATACATCTGGAAACGTTTTCTTTTATTTTAAGAAGGGAAATATCTATCTATCTATCTATCTATCTATCTGTCACGTTGGGTTCGTGGACACACTGGGCCCTACCTCCTTGACGGTATCGCAGCTGGCCAACAGGGCGCAGGTCACAGTCTTTAGTTCATATAGTGTACCTGTGGCAGCTCGGACAGTAGCAAGGCAGGCTCGGCTGGGACTAGGCAGCAGGTAGACGTCAGGCTTGGAGTAGCAGGACAGGGATGGAATACAGTTCAGCACGGCACTTGACCAGGATAGCACGGGATACAGGATACAGGTACCGGGAACACTGGGAACTGGAAACCACTAGGAGACCATTTGCATAGACAAACTTTGGATACGACAAACAACACTCAGGCATTGCAGGGAGGGGCACAGCCCTTCTTATAGCCCAGGGAGCTCTGTGAGCAATCAGCTTAATCTCCCACCTGCGTACGCTTTGACTTCTTAAGTCTGGACTGAGCTCTGGAGCGCACCCTGGTGACCACTGTGGAACAGGACGGCCGTATGTGCAGACATCTCTGGAGAGAAGGGCGTCGACTGGATGGAAGGAGTTTGTGGTCAGCGACCACGGACATCTATCTATCTATCTATCTATCTATCTATCTATCTATCTATCTATCTATCTATCTATCTATCTATCTATCTATCTATCTATCTATCACAGGTGTTCTTGTACCTGCATACACGTTTTGTATCATTTTGTTGGAATGTGCTGTTCAAACTTTTTTTTTGTTTATGTGATCCATACATGTGGGGTTAGTGACTGCCTCCATTTTTGTTCTTGCGCTCCTCCCATTCTGCCCTGGCTGATTTTAATTAGTTTAGTGCTGGTTTCTACCATCCCCAGGTATATATGTAGGCTTAGTCCCAGTTCTGGGTGTATGTGCAGAGTAAGTCCCCACCTTACAGAGGTCGCCTTGTCGTGGCAGGTGGGCAAACACTTTTTGATCAAAATGTGCACTAAGAACCTCCCTATTATAAGTAGATTTAGCATTACTGCAGATTTATTTCTATTTAGTGGCTGTAACGTCCGTGGCTGCGGGCTGTCAGCTCCAGCCTCCCGCTGACAGCCGCAGCCACCAGTCGGCAAGCGCTGGCCCCAGCCTCCTCCTCAGGAGATGCCAGCGCTTGCATCCACTCACCTTCGCCGGAGCCCGCAGGGTGCGCGCGCACGCTCGTCCCCGCTCTTAAAGGAGCAGCGCGCGCACTGGACATCTTGAACGACCTTTGACCCGTGAGTACCCTGGGCTATAAGAGGGGTCCAGCCCCCTAGTTCGATGCCTGAGCGTTGTTAGTTTTCCCAGTCTGTCTTGCAAATGGTCCCTTAGTGTTTCCCGTTCCTGTTGTTACCCGTACCTTGTTCCCCGTTCCTGTTTCCGTGCTTTGCCCTAGTATCTAGTCGTGCCACGTCCAGAGGAAACTGCCACGTCCTGTGTTATCTGCCACGTCCGGAGGAATCCGCCACGTCTGGCGCAACTTGCGGCTCCTGTGTCATCCGCCACGTTTGGCGCCATCTGCTGCACCCATCTCATCTGTGCCAGAGCTGCGGCCACCATCTGGACTATTCAGGTACCCTTGTGCGGGACATTGTATTTCTGGGGTGTCCTGTTGTTTGGCCAGCTGCCTCCCCGCTGCGGCGGTATGGCCTAGTGGGTCCACTAACCCGCTTCGTGACAGTACGCTCAGGCCATGGACCCCGCTGGTCAACCTGCGACGTTGTCTACACAAGCCATGCTGGCTGAGATGGAGGATCTCCAGTCACGACAAGACCAGCTCGTCCTGTCGGTGAACGCCATAGCCCATCGGCTGCTTGCTCCGTCCACAGTCATCACCGCACCCGTTCCTGCGGTTCCGCCTGCCACACTTCCTGTCTGTACCGGTACCAACCCCCTGTGTTTCTTGCCGCTACCTCCACGCTATGACGGAGAGCCGAGGTCCTGCAGGGGATTTTTGAATCAGTGCCTGATCCATTTCAGACTACATGCCAGGTCCTTCTGTTCGGATGACGTCAGGATCGCCTTTATCATCTCTCTCCTTACTGGCAAAGCCCTGGCATGGGCCAATCCTCTGTGGGAACATCAGGGACCAGAGACCCGGGACTTGCAGTGCTTCTTACAGACCTTCCGCTCGATCTTTGAGGAACCTGGGAGAGTTTCTTCGGCTGCTGCATCCTTGCTTACCCTACACCAGGGAGACCTCTCCGTGGGCGAGTATGCCATTCAGTTCCGTATCCTGGCTGCTGAATTGACCTGGAACAACGAGGCTTTGGTGGCTACATTCTGGCAGGGACTGTCTTCAGGGATCAAGGACGAGCTGGCTGCTCGCGATCTGCCATCTACCCTGGACGATCTTATCCTACTCGCCTCCCATGTCGACATGAGGATCCGGGAACGTTCCCAAGAGGTTCTCCGGGGAAGAGAACTTCCCAGGCTGGATTCTGCTGTCCCGCAATCCTCAGTCGTCCCACCAGAGGACCCGATGCAGAGTACTTATATTAAATTGTCTACCCAGGAGAGACAACGCAGACGCACTTCTGGACTTTGTTTGTATTCCGGCCATGGAGGCCATGTTGTGCGTCTGTGCCCCCAGAGGCCGGAGAGACCCCATTGCCTGGGATTGGTTGGAGAGACAACACTAGGTGGAACAGAATCTAACAGAGGATTCGCTTCCAAACTGACTATTCCTGTGACCCTGGTATCCGGCGACAGGACGCATCAAGTTTCTGCCTATCTTGACTCTGGCTCTGCTGCAAATTTCATCCAGAAAGAGCTTGTGGATCATCTTCAGCTGCCCACAGTTCCCCTGGAGACATCTTTGGCTGTTGCCTCAGTTAATGGACTGCCTCTGCCTGATCCCATTACCTCTAGAACCAAGCCGTTGAAGCTCCAGGTTGGAGTACTTCATTCTGAATTTATTTCGTTCCTTGTTTTGCCCAAAGCCATCAATCCTGTTCTGCTGGGCCTGCCTTGACTTCGACTACATGCCCCAGTCCTGGACTGGAATTCTGGAGAGGTTCTCCAATGGGGCTCCAAGTGCCATGGTCGTTGTCTGCTGCAGATCCATCATGTCAAGCCTTCTCTGCCTCAGTCGCTGTCGGGACTGCCTTCCCATTTTGCTCAGTATGCAGATGTTTTCAGCAAGAAGGAGGCTGAGACGCTGCCTCCACATCGCACCTATGACTGCCCCATTGAACTGGTTCCTAATGCCTCTCTTCCCCGTGGACGGGTATATCCTCTCTCCCTGCCTGAGTCTCTATCCATGTCGGCCTATATAAAGGAGAATCTGGAGAGGGGTTTTATACGAAAATCTTCCTCCCCGGCCGGGGCTGGATTCTTCTTCGTTAAAAAGAAGGATGGATCCCTTCGTCCCTGCATTGACTACAGGGGCCTCAACCTGATCACAGTCAAGAACAAATACCCGTTGCCACTCATCTCTGAGCTATTTGATCGCATACGAGGGGCCAACATTTTTTCTAAGCTAGACCTGCGTGGGGCTTACAATCTAGTCCGGATTCGCCGGGGTGACGAATGGAAGACGGCATTTAACACCCGGGACGGGCACTACGAATACCTGGTGATGCCCTTCGGACTGTGTAACGCTCCTGCAGTGTTTCAGGAGTTCGTTAACGACATCTTCCGAGATCTACTCTATGTCTGTGTTGTTGTTTATCTCGATGATATTTTAATTTTCTCCCCAGATCAGACAACTCATAGGAGGCATGTTCGTCAGGTTCTACTATGATTGAGGGAGAATCATTTATACGCCAAGCTGGAGAAGTGCGTCTTTGAGAAGAGTTCTCTGCCCTTCCTGGGCTACATCATCTCGGATCAAGGCCTCAAGATGGATCCTGAGAAAGTGAAGGCTGTCCTGGAGTGGCCACGTCCCCAAGGCTTAAGGGCCATACAGCGGTTCCTGGGATTCGCCAATTTCTACCGGCAGTTTATTCCTAACTTCTCTTCTCTGACGTCTCCCATCTCGACCCTTACCAAGAAGGGTGTGAACGCCAAAGTGTGGACTCCAGAGGCAGAGTCCGCATTTATTAGCCTGAAGAGTGCCTTCACTTCAGCCTCGATCCTCCATCATCCTGACGTATCTCGGCAGTTCTCACTGGAAGTGGACGCTTCCTCTGTCGGTGCAGGTGCACTCCTGTTCCAGAGGAGCTCCAAAGGAAAGGCAGTAGTATGTGGCTACTACTCTAGACTGTTTTCTTCTGCTGAGCGCAATTACTCCATTGGAGATCGGGAGCTGCTGGCCATCAAATTGGCTCTGGAGGAGTGGAGACATCTTCTGGAGGGCGCTGCTCACCCCATCCTGATCTTCACCGACCACAAGAACCTCACTTACCTTCAGTCCGCTCAAAGACTTAATCCTCGTCAAGCCAGGTGGTCGCTGTTCTTCACCCGTTTTCTGTTTGCGCTCCACTACCGTCCCGCAGACAAGAATGTGAGGGCCGATGCCCTGTCCAGATCGTTTGTGACGGAAGACACGGTGGAGTCCCTCCAGACCATCATAGACCCGTCCTGCATCGTCACTGCTAATCCTCTGCAGGTTAGAGACATCCCTCCTGGGAGGACTTTTGTTCGGTTGGCGGACAGGAGTAGAATTCTCCGCTGGGGACATAGTTCTAAACTTGCTGGGCACGCCGGTGTCCGTAAAACCCGAGACCTAATTGCTCGTCACTTTTGGTGGTCCGCGCTACCTAAGGATGTTCTGGACTTTGTCTCTGCTTGCACGGTGTGTGCCTCTAACAAAGTGACTCACTCCAAGCCTGCCGGCCTGCTTCAACCTCTGCCTGTACCCAATGCCCCCTGGCAGCACATTGCGATGGACTTCGTCACAGACCTTCCCCCCTCAGCAGGATGTAACACTGTCTGGGTGGTGGTGGACCGGTTCTCTAAGATGGCTCATTTTATCCCGCTGACCGGCCTACCTTCTGCTCCTCGTCTGGCAAGTCTCTTCATTCAGCACATCTTCCGCTTGCAAGGCTTGCCTCTTAACATTGTGTCCGACCGGGGGGTTCAGTTACCTCTAAGTTCTGGAGAGCCCTCTGTAAACTCCTGGATGTGAGATTGGACTTTTCCTCTGCCTATCACCCCCAATCCAATGGGCAAGTTGAGAGGATCAACCAGATCATGGAAAATTATCTCCGCCATTTCATCTCTTCACAGCACGATAACTGGGTACAGCTTCTACCATGGGCCGAATTTTCTTACAACCACCACACAAGTGAGTCCACCAATTCCACTCCGTTTCACATCGTGTACAGTCAACATCCCAGAGTTCCTCTCCCTGTGTCGACTTCATCTCAGGTTCCCGCTGCTGACTCTGCATATGGGGACTTCCTGCAAATCTGGCAACAGACCCGGTCCTCTATTTTGCTGGCAGTAGATCGCATGAAGCGAAAGGCAGATATTAAGAGAAAAGAGCCGCCTCAGTATCTTCCGGGGACTAAAGTCTGGCTGTCCTCTCGAAACATTCGCTTGAAGGTGCCTTCATACAAGTTCGCTCCCAGGTTCCTTGGACCATTCGAGGTCCTGCAGCAGATCAACCCTGTCGCCTACAAGCTTCGGCTGCCTCCTACCCTCAGGATTCCCAACTCCTTCCACGTCTCCCTCCTGAAGCCTGTGATCCTAAACCGCTATTCCAAGACTCCCAGCCCTGCGGTTGCTCCCAGCGGCTCCTCGGACATCTTTGAGGTAAAGGAGATCTTGGACACCAAGAGAGTGAGAGGAAAGACCTTGTATTTGGTGGATTGGAGGGGGTTTGGTCCCGAAGAGAGGTCCTGGGAGCCGGAGGAGAACCTCAATGCCCCTACTCTTCTAAAGAAGTTTCTCTCTCGCTCCGGTCCCAATAAGAGGGGGCGTAAGAGGGGGGATACTGTAACGTCCGTGGCTGCGGGCTGTCAGCTCCAGCCTCCCGCTGACAGCCGCAGCCACGAGTCGGCAAGCGCTGGCCCCAGCCTCCTCCTCAGGAGACGCCAGCGCTTGCATCCACTCACCTTCGCCGGAGCCCGCAGGGTGCGCGCGCACGCTCGTCCCCGCTCTTAAAGGGGCAGCGCGCGCACCGGACATCTTGAACGACCTTTGACCCGTGAGTACCCTGGGCTATAAGAGGGGTCCAGCCCACTAGTTCGATGCCTGAGCGTTGTTAGTTTTCCCAGTCTGTCTTGCAAATGGTCCCTTAGTGTTTCCCGTTCCTGTTGTTCCCCGTTCCTGTTTCCGTGCTTTGCCCTATTATCTAGTCGTGCCACGTCCAGAGGAATCTGCCACATCCTGTGTTATCTGCCACGTCCGCAGGAATCCGCCACGTCTGGCGCAACTTGCGGCTCCTGTGTCATCCGCCACGTTTGGCGCCATCTGCTGCACCCATCTCATCTGTGCCAGAGCTGCGGCCACCATCTGGACTATTCAGGTACCCTTGTGCGGGACATTGTATTTCTGGGGTGTCCTGTTGTTTGGCCAGCTGCCTCCCCGCTGCGGCGGTACGGCCTAGTGGGTCCACTAACCCGCTTCGTGACAGTGGCATAAGTGGTATTAGTGTTCGCAGTGTACGGTCGCCATTTTTTAGTCATCTATCTATCTATCTATCTATCTATCTATCTATCTATCTATCTATCTATCTATCTATCTATCTATCTATCTATCTATCTATCCTTTAGGAGTTTAGCTGACATAACTCAAACTTTAAGTGTATGACATAATCTGGCCCCTTTCCCCCTAAATAGTATAAATGGAGAAGCAGTGAGGATCAATATTATATCCCAGAGAGGATATGAAATTAAATTAGCAGAAGTTTTATAAGAATTCATAGAAATCGACTTCGGTTTATTTTACCCCATGATTCTAAATTTAAAACTTGTAAGCTACAGTCATAGAATGACACATTTTTTTATTTAACCAAGTCTGCATGACTGAAGCGTTAGTGTTAAGTGACCACCAGGGGCGTAACTAGGAAACAATGGGCCCCATAGCAAACTTTTGACTGGGCCCCCCTCCCCTGGGTGCCACATGCAGCCCGCCCTTGTAGATAGTGCGCCCCTGTAAATAGTGCCATACAGCCCCCCTGTAGACAGTGCTATACATCCCCCCTGTAGACAGTGCTATACATCCCCCCTGTAGACAGTGCTATACATCCCCCCTGTAGACAGTGCTATACAGCCCCCCCTGTAGACAGTGCTATACATCCCCCCTGTAGACAGTGCTATACAGCCCCCCCTGTAGACAGTGCTATACAGCCCCCCCTGTAGACAGTGCTATACAGCCCCCCCTGTAGACAGTGCTATACAGCCCCCCTGTAGACAGTGCTATACAGCCCCCCCTGTAGACAGTGCTATACAGCCCCCACTGTAGACAGTGCTATACAGCCCCCCCTGTAGACAGTGCTATATAGCCCCCACTGTAGACAGTGCTATATAGCCCCCCCAGTAGACGGTGCTATGCAGCCCCCCCTGTAGACAGTGCTATACATCCCCCCCTGTAGACAGTGCTATACAGCCCCCCTGTAGACAGTGCTATACATCCCCCCCTGTAGACAGTGCTATAAATCCCCCCCCCTGTAGACAGTGCTATACATCCCCCCCTGTAGACAGTGCTATACATCCCCCCCCCCTGTAGACAGTGCTCTACAGCCCCCCCCCCTGTGGACTGTGATATACTTTCAAGTATTACAAAGAGGGACAATCGATGTGGTGCACAGTGGCAATTTTTCTCTTTTAAGCCACGCCTCTAATCCCACCCAATCCCCGCCCATACACACCCGGTTCAGCCCACACAGTAGAATGCTTCTATAGTGCCCCCCCACACAGTATAATGCCCCCATAGCTGCCACCATACAGTATAATACCCCCATACAGTATAATGCACACACAAATGCCCCATGCAATACAATGCCCAAACAAATTCCCCCATGCAGCATAATGCCCCCATAGCTGCCCCCATGCAGCATAATACCCTCATAGCTGCCCCCACAGTATAATGCCCCCACAGTATAATGCCCCCACAGTATAATGCCCCCATAGCTGCCCCCACAGTATAGTGCCCCCACAGTATAATGCCCCTCATAGCTGCTCCCACAATACAATGCCCCCCATATCTGCCCCCACAATACAATGCCCGCCATAGCTGCCCCACAGTATAATACCCCCATAGCTGCTCCCACAGTATAATGCCCCCCATAGCTGTCCCCACAGTACAAGGCCCCCCTACATTATAATGCCCCCCATAGCTGTCCCCACACTATAACGCCGCCCATACCATATAATGCCCCCCATAGCTGTCCCCACAGTATAATGCCCCCCATACAGTATAATGCCCCCATACAGTATAATTCCCCTCATATAGTAAAATGCTCCTATAGATAATGCCCCCATAGTGCCTAATAGAAAAATAATAACATAATTAATTACTTATCCCCGTTCCCACGACAGGTGGCGGATCCTTCTCCTCCGGTCTGTGCTGTGAGTGACTCGGAGCAGACTGGCGATGACGTCACTACACCGCGCCTGCCTGCGCAGAGCCGCTCACGGCAGAGTGAATGCTGGAGCATGGAGCTGTCTGCTCCTCGCTCCAGTATTCAGGAAGTGGGACCAGCGCGGTCAGCGCTGTATGGCTACAGTGGCCCTGTGGACCCCCAGGCTTAGGGGCCTGGTCTCAATTGCGACCGTTGCGACCCCTAGAGCTATGCCACTGTGTACAGTAGCCTGTGGCAGAGCAGGGAGATACCTCCCTGCCCTGTCATAGTGTTCAATAGCATCTGCATCCGAAGGACGCAGACACTATTGAATGTGGCGTCGCTACCGCTGTAGCAGCCATAGCGGCTTCTAGCGGAACCTTCGGTCATTGGGGGGGCTGTGCTTGCTGGTGGCACGTGCCCCCTCATGCCGCGGGCCCCGTAGCAGCCGCTATGGCTGTTACAGTGGTAGTTACGCCACTGGTGACCACTTAATAGAGGTCTGATACATTATATATTTAAAGGACAACTCCAGTTACAATTTATATTAACATCAATGGTGCGGTAAATATTACGTGATAAAGCGCATTTAAAAAAAATTTGATTATACTAATCCCTTTTTTTTCATCCTGTATATCACTCCCATCATGCATCAGGACGGAGCACAGATTTCAGATTTTCTTTATTTTGGGAGGAGCTTTCCCCTGTGCTCATTGTCGCCCCCTACTGAGTAAATATATGTACTTCTAGTTCTAACTAGTAATATAGTGGATGAAAGCTTACACATGGAGTGGAGGGCTATGACCAGCAGTAGATGTGTGGCACAACAATATTAAAGATGGCAATAGATGGTAGAACAATTGTTATGTAAGTGCCTTAGACTTTAGGACAATTTAAAAGGGAGAAAGGGCATAGGGTGCAAGTTTATTGGGTCCATGGTCCCTGTAGGGCTCATGAAAATCATACAGATCCATAATATGTCACTGACACTGTACCTCTGCGTGCCCCCGACTGCATATGGAGGCATATTGAGGTGGTCCACACCCTACTTGTTTTTTTTTGAAGATGCTCAGTGCCCCCATAACAGTGCCAGTCACAGCGATTTGCATTTGTTTTATCTACCCGAGGACTGAGAATTCTGAAACTTTTCCTGTGGTTGGTACCTTTGTCCAACACGGGCGTACTACTTACCCATCATTGGCATTGTACATGATGACATTAAACTGTTTCGAATCTACATATGGCATAGAAAGAAGGTAAATGTTAAACCCCCCAACTGACCGCCACTAAAAAAAACAAAACTCAAAAACCAAATCTATAAAAAAAGACATTTGTGGCATAAGCGATCCTTTACAGTTGAGTGACCCTACTGATCGTGGCCCCAACTCCGTGGGCCGCAGCCCCTCTGCCCTTGGCCCCTTTTAGTTTCTTCAGCTGAGAACACCTGCCTACTGGAAGAGCCAACGGTGCCCACCGCAACCCCACTGGCTTTCCTGGGCAGCAGTGTCCCTCCCTGGCTAACCTTCATGGGTTGGCCTACCGGGGACCTTCCCCGCAGCTTGCTTGCCCCCACTGACAGGAAACCCTGCTTTCTTCTAAAAAGATAAACTGTTAGTCCCCCTGGCTCCCTCTCCTTATAACCCCCTTTTGCCAGCCCTCACCCGACTCTTTTCCAATGCATTTTATCACTACACAATACCCCTTAGAATCTGTCAGCGCCATCTTTTCCGTCTTTGCCCCCTAACCTGCTCTTGGGGGGCCACATGGCCCTCCTTATAGATCCTTGCAGACATGGCAGCCCGCTCTTTTTGCTTTTCTATGATGAACATGAAGTCATTGCACCTCTGCGCTTCCCATTTGAAGCATCCGTGTTCTCCGCGGTGGCAGGGCATCAGTGGGACCCTCAGGTATAGCTTCCCAGATTGAGTGCAAGCTCTGCAACCAATATTCCTGTACCACTGGAGTAGCTCCTCTTTAGACCACCCTAAAGAGACTGGTCATATTTTATATTGTATTGTATGTCACTGGAAACATGTTCTTTTACCTTCAGACGGGGTGACATGCTCCATGCACAGTGTATACGTGTGTAGACAACTCTCCCTATGTACATAGCAGATCTGTGACCAGGGGGGGGTGTAGCTGTGCTGTGTTTTAGGTCTCCAGGTGAGCTGGGGGTGTTACCTGTGCTGCACTCACCTACCTTACCTGAGAGGGAGTGTCCATAGCATCTACCAGCCTCCCAAGCCGAGGTTCAGAGACTATCCACATGCCACTGGGGTAAGTACTCGCTTGGCACTGCTTTATCGTCAGCCTGTGCACAGATTTTTGGGAGTTTTTTTTTTGTTTGCTTTGCCTTTTCTTATGAGAAGTGTCGACTGCTGCAGAATATAGACAACGCTAGTGATCTCCAACCTGTTAAACTACAACTCCTAGTATGCCTACAGCTGCTGTCAGCACATGCTAGGAGTTGTAGTTCTGCAAGCAGGAGAGTGTCAGGTTGGAGGCCGCTATGGCAAATGGTCTGATCTCACCACAGCTGCTCTGCTCTATTATAGGATCAGTTCACATGAGCGATATATGTCAGGGCATTGTTATATTGATATATACAGGAGAAGGTTCACACTATGGCGGATAATGGGCGAACAAGAAAGTGGCATTGGGGGTTTTTCTGTCGCTTTTATGGACCTATGAGCTTACGTAAATTATTAAAGGAACACTCCAGGGATTACGGATACGCTGTTTTATGCCTAGTATCTGGCCTGAGGGGCGGAGCATGACACAAATTCTCTTTTTGATGGTCTTTGAATCCCCATGTGATGTATACGTTTTGCAATATCCCTTTAAAACAAAAGTGTATTATTTGTCTGTGGTTCATGTAGTTAAAGGGATTTTCCAGTATGGTGGGTTCTGGGCACACACACTGGCAGAGTACCGCCCGGTCTTATTGTTAGCACTCGATCATTGATACTTATCTGAACTATTGCTGTTTTTAGGACTCCTATATTTATGGCACTGGTTGGGGTCTTAGGTCCAGGACCCCTACTAACGTCTTTTTCTAATATACCAGCAAATAATAGAACTGGAATACCCATTGGGCTTAGGCTCTGGTATCAAACATCTGAATGGAATTCCGGTGCCAGTGATAGCCACATTCAATCGTGTCTGTGTCTCCTGCCAGTGCCCACGGTACCCCAGGTATGTTTAGAGTCTGCCACTACCCTTGAGCCATTGATACTAGCACTAGACCCCCCAAGAACCCAATGGCTTGTGATGATTCTACCATGCGAAGACATCCCACCGTTGTTTCGGGTTGTCCTAGTGTTTATAGTCACCCCCACTACCGATGATCTCCAGGGCAATAGGACAGAATGCAATCTCAATCTCATGCCCCTTCTGTTGCCCGTTGACAAAGTAAAGCCGTCTGGTCTTTGAAATGTAATTATATGGATGCCAAGATATGTGGGCACCCATATGCTGAGACTCACTGTATATATTCGGCTTCCTCAAGGCTCCAAAACCTAAAATATGCCAAAAAGGTGCCACCAGTAAACCCCCATTGTATAAGTGAGTGATATTTTATACATAATATTCCTATACCAATGTGCTCCAAAATATAAAATTGCCCTGGTAATGGTGGCCATAGTGATGTAGGGTATGAGTGCCCATGAATGGTCTGTTTACATAGAGGTCAATGGAGCTAGGTTCTTCCTCAGAGAAGTTTCCATAACTTCCATCCACTTCAATGCAGAGGGTCCGCTATGCCCACTACTCCATTGGACTCAAACTAACCTGTTCTTGGGTCAGTGGACTCTGCAGGGGCTGGACTTATAATATAGCACTACGTAAGTCGTCACATATTGCATTCTGGAGTCTGGGAAAGTTGGATGATATAAGATTTTAGTTGAATGTACATTATCCTCCTCCGGCCTGATCATCTGACATAACTTATGATAATTTTCTTGTGAAATGGTGATCACACGGAGATGCTGCAGGCCGGGCGCTTTCTGTCAGGGTGTGGAGCATTTTAATATCCATCCAACGTACACCAGAGGGATTTTATGATAAGACATACGTGCCATTTTCGAGAAGGGTGTTATGAAGATTTTTACCTTATGCCCCACCCATTTATATAGGCCCCCCCCCCATTTACATTATTTGAATCACATAAAGCTGAAGAAAAGAAGTCTCTTTCTAATATAAATCTCATTTCTATCTATCGTTTAGTTCTCTGAATGCAGCCAGCAGTGTAAACACTGGGAGCTTTCACCCTGGTTGCCATGACTACGGGACGGGTATACATGTAGATACAAACCCTTTCTCTTGTAGTCATACTATGTGAATGGGGTCAAGTAGTCACGCTTGACTTTCCCCAGTCATTTCTATTGGAGGGAAAAGTCACATGACTCCAATTGCGCAGAATTAGCGTCAAATAAATTGTCAAAAAAAATAAATGATACACTGGCCTAACAACAATAGAGGCCGATACGTGCGCCAGGCTGTAACCATGGCAACAGGTGTAACTCCTGGACCCCAATGCAATATCTGCCACAGTGCCCCCCACCTACCATGTGCCACTTATAATACTGGTGTCTTCTTAGGTGGCACAACCCTCTCGGGCACTAGGGCCTGGGTTCAAGTGCCTGGGGCAGGATTTTAGATGTTGTGTTGACGGTCCCTGTTTTACGAGTGACTGGCACGTTTACGGGTTATGTGAGGGACGGGGGAAGACAAACCTGCTGAGTTGGTTTTGTAGCTGGTGAAGAAGAATAAAACCATCGAGGGAAGGTCTAGTCTGCAGGACAACATTCACCGTACACAGGGGCAGGATGGAAAACACGGAAATTCATCAAGATATATGATGTCCTAGTAATATGCCGATCCATTCTGGAGACTGACAACCCCCCATGCAAATCCATAAATTATTCAGACTCAGAAATCATGGACCTCTACCGCCCAGAGAGCTCCGCTAAATGTCCTGAATCATTTCATAAAATATCTGGCTGCAAATAGCCACCACCAGGGGGAGCTATCTGCATACTGATTTATATAGCTAGTTCTGAGATCAATAGTAGCTATAAAATCTGTGAGCGGCCCCTGGTGGTGGCTGCAGGTAGCTTGAATATAATCAAATCAGGAAAACTGAGCTCCTATACAGGTATATTATGAAATGAATCAATGCATAGGAAGCAGTTCAGTGCCAGGCACCCTCCCGTCATAGGCACCATAGCAGTCAGGTGCCCTTCGTCTATGGTAGGCACTACCTGTGACTTGTATCCAGGTGGGTAGATCTATAGTAAGTATTTTTATCTTACTATATAAGTCTACATAATAACATGGAGTGAGATGACTTTTCTGCGCCTCTTAATGCCTTAGTAATCAGATTTTTTAATCATACATCTCGGTGGAGATCCCCTTTAAACCTGTCAGGGTTCCTGGTGTCTGTGCCCGATCGGCCTAGGAATGTATTCTCTTTTGCCAGGAGATCGTCTGTGTTTCTGGTTATTAACACATTAATCAGGCTATTTAGTACAGTAATTGACCTGGCTGCTAATCCATCCCTGCCCGCCAAGGGTTGGCATTAACGTGGCCAAAGGTATTAGAGTAAAGTCTGACAGCAGTTTATTCAGCCTACAAAGACTATATTGGGTTCTATCAATGACTGGAGTCTATGGTTACCCTTTTTTTTTTTCACCCAAAAAATTACCTACACTGCATCTCACAATCATTCATTCATTGACAGCAAGCCCAAGAGCTACGATAGTCACCAAGGTACAAATAACATAGTATATCAGGTGTAATTTCTATATGGCACCTGTATCATCCTTGGTAAACTGAAGGAAGAGAGTGTAGCATGTCATTGCTTATAAACTAAGCTGCAATACCACACACCGCCAATGGACAAGAGTGGCGCTGTTTCTTAAAAATGACATACAACCCCTTTAATCGGAGGGCTCATCTTAAAGGGGTTGTCTAGTTTTATGTAAATAAATCTTTGATTGTTTAATAAAAAGTTCTGCAACTTTCTAATCGCTGTTTCAATTTCTCATCATTTCCAAGATCTCTGCTTGCTGTCAGTAAATGGAAACATTATTGTTCACAAACCTGATCATGTTCAACTGATATACGAGCAGGGTCTATTACAATAGAGAGCCATACTGGCCTTACATAACATCCCCAACCTCTTTCCTTTAGCTGCAATACCTGATACGGCCTATTGACAAGGGTGGCGCTGTTTATGAAAAACAAAGCACACCGGCTTCCATTCAAAAGGGTTTTTGGAGGGCGAGTTCCTCAGGTTATGAGTGGGAGATAAAAAGTGACAACTACTACATCCTAAATTGGAGGCCAACCCAGGCTGGACTATGTCTGAATGTAGCGCCGTGCTCCACATTCTTGGAACATGGAATACTAATAAAAAGTGAATATGTAACTTTCTTGGAAGTGATATTAAAAGTTAACCATAAGTAATTCTGGAGCAATTAAAAGAGGTGGCACATTGTGCCCTGGCACGAAGCCTAAAGCGGATGATGGATGGGAGTTATTGTGCAAATACTCGCAAGCTGATAAGTTGTTGGAATTGGCTCCAGTGTGAATAAGGTGAAAAGACACAAACTGTCAAACCTTCCAGGATGAATATTAATAATCTAGAGGCAGATTAAGGGTCAAAATGAAAGACTGTGCCTCTGAGAATATTCATAGGGGTAAAGGGGCTGGGGGCAGAGGCACTATTTTTAAAGGGATTCTTCACTCTTGTGTTATCTGGACTCATAGTTTAAAAGTTAATACCCCTCTCCTCTTACCTTTTATGGTTTTTAAAGGTTCAAGATTCGGTGCTGATTAATTTCTTAATATAATAGTCAGAGCTCCGATACAGTTAAATTATGTAATTATGACTACCTGCAGCCACCACTAGAGGGAGCTTACTGCATACTGTTTTATTATTGAGTTAAATGTATAAACCGTATGCAGCAAGCTCCTAAGCTCCCTCTAGTGGTTGCTGCGGGCAAGTAGAATTTTATAATTTATGTCTACACAAGGGATTTGGAGATATGTATCAAAAAAACAGAGCTCCGACCGCTATAACGATAAATTAAGAAATTAATTAGAATGTTGGATTTGTCTTTCCAGAAAAATATTTACTTTAAGGTTCATTATAAGCCAATGCCAAACATTGCCAACCAGTAGCCTTGGCAGCAGTTATGATTCTTCCAGTGTTGTTGGACTGATGGCACAGGCTACCATTGTTTTGGGTTATCCTGGTAGCGACCATTAATAACGATGTAGCAAACTGTGTCTCATTCACTTAAATGGGGCTGAGATGCAATACCAAATACAGCCTATGGACAAGAGTGGCGCTGTTTCTGGAAGAAGGCATCCATACAACCCTGTTAATAATTCAGTTTATGGCTTCCAGTTAACCTTATGATTCTACAACAGGATCCTGTGACTCTTCATCTGTTGGGAAACTACAACTCCCAACATTAACTGATAGCTTTCTGAGCATTTTGGGAGTTGTAGTTTCCCTAAGTCTGTCAGGGCATGTTGGGAGTTGTAGTTTCCCAACAGCTGGAGAGCCACAAGTTGGAGACCAGTATATATTACAGGGTCCATTGTTCATGTGAACAATAATACGGGTAGTCTGGCAAAAACTGTCTGATAATCCAGAATCTCACATTATTATTATTATTGTTATAGACACAACTGACCAGGAAACAAAGTAACAGTGCGCAGCTCTAAATAAACAAATTCTCAGATGTGCTTTACACTGCAGCATCTCTCTCCTGTGCTGATAGTTTTCCACAATGTATCAGTGCAGGTAAAATGTATCAGGAATAACCTGGACTGGATACAACTGTAGCAAATCCTCCGGTATTAGGTCTGTATGGGTTTTTAACCTTTGGCTGTACACAGGAATGACCTCATTCACTGACAGCAAACAGAGATCTTTACAATTATGAGGAGTTTAAATGCAAAGTATATTAGAAAGTTACAAAGTGTGGTCCACAGACATATAAAGTTTGTGCACCCCTGTCTTCTACGCGTTCTGATAATATGTGAGGGGAGGTCTTATATGTGCAGTGAATGGAGTTTTGGAGATCATGTGACTCCGGTGATATTGATCTACATTCCTTGCAGTTTCTGACATTGTAACTTGACAAACAAGTTGTTCATCATTCCAGTCTGCGGTGGCCACCAGCACCTGTCACACATTGTTCTTCAGCTCTGCTACATCACAATCGCTGGGTACAGCCAAGAATAGTTGCTATGCCATCAGGATATCTGATCGGACGCTGAATCTCTCTGTGGCTCAGGAATCTGGATTTAAAAAAATTCTATCCACTTAGTTATATTTTTTCCTGGGAAAGCTGGGTGACTACCAATATGTCCGCCATTACAGCTCGCTTCGTGGTTGTCACCCAGCTTTCCTAGAGGATTGAACTTCCAATCTTTCATGCTGCCTTATTTATGCATAAGTAGGCAGAGTAGTTATTTAGGAATCTGGGAAAGCTGGGTGACAACCCTGCTGGGAACAGTAATGGCGGCTGTATTTGTTTTCACCCAGCTTTTCCAGAAAGAGATAAGATGTACAGTCTCCGTGTACTGATGGAGATTTATTAGTTATCTGTTCCATATTGTGTGTCAAGAATATTCTTGTTTACATTGTACAGTGCTGGTACTTCTCACAGCTGAGGATTTGAAAACATGATTACAGTACGGGACAGTTGTCCTGCAGCGAGGCAGAGACTCCTAGTATCGTACATAAGTATGATGCTAGGAGCCCGGCTCCCTGCACTGTGTTCGGTCCGGGACTTGCGGCCGAAATACGTCCGTCAATTACGGACGTAATTAGTGTGTGTGCACATACCCTTACAATTGTATCCAGGTCTAGACATTCCTGTGGGAGGTAAATACATCAGCAGCACAAATCTCTCTCCTGTCCTGATAGTTTGTTACATTTTACCCGATACATTGTATCATCCTGCAGTCCAAAATGTGCAAGAGAATTGTCTAGACTGGATACAATTGTAACAACCCCTCAGCTGTGAGTGCTATTGATGGTTCACTCTGGTACATCTCGTTTCAATAGTGCAACCACTTGACAACTTGGAAATGTCTAAGCTAAAAGTCCAAGGGGCATGACATTTGGAAGGGCGAAGTGGTGAGGGTTCAGGTCAAGGACCCCCATAGATGACAATGACATGTAATATGTAGAAAACTATTCCAATATATATATATATATATATATATATATATATATATAGTCCACCCGATAAGACCGTGACATCATAAGTTGCTGTATACATTAGAAGTTGCATTTTGTAGTTAGAAATCTACAGATGTAGCAGAGCTGAATGTGTCATTTCTCAGGTTCTAAGTGGTAATTATGTAGTAGTGTTGCTCTAATTAACAAACTTAGCTCTGCTACATTAGCAAGCTCAGCTGTGTTAGATCTGTATATTTCTAGTGATGCAGCAGTATTAGATCTCTGTTTAGGAACAGTACAACTATAAGGGTATGTTCACACAGCTTATTGTCAGATGTTTTTTGCTAAGCGTGTGAACATACCCTTATAGGAAACGATTCGCTCCAGGACATGATGTACGATGCGTACTTTGGTTTGTCTCCACCTGAGACAACTGCTTGTGAGTTTCCCAGGTGTTACATACTGGTATTGCACAGCTTGATATATCCGAGTCTGGGAAAGTTGGGTGGCAACCAATATGGCTGCCATTAAAGTTCTAGTTTTTCTAGACTGGTGACAAATAAGACTCCTGAAAAGCCAGTCAGCCACAAAAAAATCCCTTACACCCCTACTTCTGCATAATAAGGCAGGTTTACCATTCAGGATTCTAGGAAAGCTGGGTGACAATCTCTTTGGGAGCCATAATGGCAGCCATCTTTGTCACTGTAACCCAGCTTTCCCAGAAACAGAGAGAAGAACACAATGGCCGTATAGGACTCCTTTTTTTAGTATTTTTAAGGGGAAATGGCTTTTACTTTACATTCCGGAGATCTTTGCTGTAACTTGTCTCTCCGTCTGCTCGGAGCGATGGTAATGAGTCCCCGGATTATGGTGGTTGTTGTTCTTGGCTTCTTATCATCATGAATATATTATGCTGTATTCTACCATTTCACCACACACTGGCCCTGTACCAGAAGAGCTTACAATCTAATATCCCTATGGGAGGTAGACATCTACTACAGTCACTTTGTGTCTCGATGGGGGTAGAAACCAAAATGGCTTGTGGCAAAACAACAAAACAACCGCCACATGGGGAATAGTATACCCAGATCACACTTCACTTACTTATCTGTTCTTGGGAAAGCTGGGTGACAACCAATATGGCCGTCATTACAGCTGCCACAGGGTTTATCCCCAGAAGTCCTAGACCCCCGAGTTTCTGCAGCGATACATTCCCTTGTGGTATACATCCTAACATTGGAATCCCAAACCATAGGACATATTCCGTCAGCGACACCGTTATTGGGAGTTATTTTTGGAAATGATAAAGGGAAGTGACAGAACTAAAAATGAATGTCTAGAATTTCTTATACCGTGTGAGACCTTTTGCAGTTAAAGGGGAAATGCCCTTTAATTACATCCTGGAGGCACCTGCTGCCCCCCCCCCCCCAAGTTCCATGGTTCCTCTGTGTCATGTGCGCACTGTCCTACTGGGTTTGTTTTTTAGACTTTTTGGTGGAAATTATCTTTAGGGGTCAATCATATTGTCCACGTTGGAGCTCCCTTCTTGGAATTGGTTGGTTTTTTTCACCATTTTGTCTCCTCAGATGCAGGCAGGATGGCACACAACCGCCACCATGTCCTGAATGCAGAATCTGAGAAGGTCTCCCAAGTAGTAGATCAAGAAGGATGTCCAGATCCCTCACCATCAAGAACGTTGACTCCGGAAGACTCTGACTTCTTTCCATCCGTCAGTCTGGCGGCCGCGCTGCTCCTTCTCTTCATCTCTGTTCTTCCTATGTTGTCCCGGCCTGGCACGGCCTTTGTCCCTTTCAGAAAATTGGGCAACGTTTCCAGAAAAGAAGCCAATTTCCACCCTCTCCTCTACATCCAGCCTCGGTCTACCCAACTGACCTTGGAGACAATAGCCAGGAACCGGGAGGAGACCATCACAGTGTTGGCTGTGGCCAATGAACATGCTCCTCAGACCCTTGTTTGCTTCTCCAAAAATGTGATCGCCCTTCTATCGAAGCAGAGCCAAGGCCATCCTATCATCAGACAGGCCTGGGAAGCCATCACCCTCAAAGACATGAGGAACAAAACCTCCGAGGCCTTCTCTGTCTCGGCCATGACTCAGAGAAGGGGACAAGTTCCCCACTGTACAATTCTAAGACCTCCAAGTCCCATGACTGGTAACGTCCTCCTGATGGAGATAACTCTATCTATGGTGACCATGCCAGGAGAGTCTTCCATCATCGCTCATGAGCTACTGGAACTTCTGTATAAGACCGGGCAAGTCCCAGAGACATTTGAGGTCAAAGGATCTAATGTGAAGGTCATCAACGTACTAGGTGACCCCTACCTTGAGAGTGGCATCGTATGTTGACCTAAAATAGAACTCCATGGCCACTCCTCGCATGGTGGGTCTATCAACCAAATTGTCCTATCACAGATACTCACATGGAGAAGATTGTTTTTGGAATTTGAGAGTTCTCCGGAGAACCTGGATGTTGTAGAACACGCAGAGAACTGGACATAGAAAATCTATGGATCTTATGGAGCTTTGGGGGTATCACTGGACATCTCGAAGTTTGGGAAATGGTCATCGTCATTAGGTGTGCACGTTCCACCATCTGCTTGCAATTAAAGTGTCATATCAAGTCTGTCCACTAGATGGTGCCAGATTTCCATACTAACACATTGGGCGCCATGTATAGCATCAGCGTAGTTACAACTGGAAAACCATACAAATAACTGTCCTACATGTCTGATATTTCTAAAAATCTGTTTTTGTAACTTTTTCTAGCCGACTTAATAAAAATGTTCCTTTCTTGTATCTTTTAGTAATAAAATCACGATACAATAAGTATTTTCCCTTATGATAAATGTGGCGCCAAAAATTAATTTTGTCCCTGTATGTAATGTGATGTACTATATAGAGTCTATATAGATTATAACCTATAGTGACCAGGCTCCATAGACCTTCTTATTAGTCTGCGTTCTTATAGGGCTGGGTGGACCATGAGCCCCTGGAGATGTTAGGGCCTGGATGCGATTGTTGAGTCTGAAACCCATTTAGCTGCTTGGCACCAAGGAATAATTATTATGGGTCAGACAATCCTATAACCAACATTACAGGAATAAGGAGGAGGTAAATGGCACTATTAATACGGTTAAAGTAGGGTACTCTCTTGGTATTTGGTCTATGTGGGCACAGTATGGCACCATTGTAGCGCTGTATGGCTATGTGGGCAAGGTATAGCACTCTTAGGGCACTGCTACTTTGTGGGCTCTGTTTAGATGCATGTGGCTGCTGTATGGCGCAATGTTGGCACTATTTGGATCAATGTAGGCGCACAGCTTGGCATAGTGGCACATTATCACATTGTATTACACTTGCTGGGCAAATAATGGGCCATTAGGCAATGTAGTATGCCCTGTGTATCTGGGCAATTAATGCAACTAACTGGGCACTGTGAATGGGAACTGTATGGCACTTAGTGCATGCACTATTTATCTTGGCACCAGATATGGCACTGGTCACCACAGATTACTCCTTATAACAATCATGCAAAATTACCATTGCATTCCCCTGTTGGATGATTTCTAGTAAGACAGTACAACCAATAGCACACTAGATGGCGCACTTACCCCAATTTTTTGGGGATAGAGAAATCACAGGTCTGTACATGTCCACAGAGAAGACGCAACTAGTACTATCCAGGCGTAATATATCGCTTTATAAAAATGATGTGCGTGTAGATGCCCCATCATTAATGGGTGCTGTTGATTTACCTTTAAACATAATTTTACATCTAGATAACATCCGCAAATATTTTTTAATATTCTCACCCCCTGCTGGTTCAGTGTCTCTGCAGAGCATGCTTTGCTGCGGTGCATTGTAGAAGAGGTAGCGTTTTCATCAGGCAATGTACTATAGCGTGATACAATGGTGTCACTATTGCAGAGGTTGCAGTCACTGAGTCTGATTTTACCAAAAGGTCCCACTATTATATAAGAGGACAGTGGTCTTAAAGGGTCAATACAGAGGTATGAGTGCAGATCATGATAATTGACCAATTGTGACATTTCCCAACATGCAACGCAGCGCAATAAATCCTTTAGGGCTGTGACCATATGCACGTTGCTGACCGAATAAAAACGTGCAAAATTTTGAATGCAGCTTTGGTTACGACTAGAGTATAAAGCATGAGTAAAGCAAAATTTCTCAATATTATATGTAGATTTAATTTGATTTTTACAAAGTCACCTGCGTATTTAATACAGAAATACATTGAAAAGTGCAATAGAAGCCAATGATTTAGTCTGAGCTTTACAGGCACCTGCCTGGCTCAACAGAACCGGCTCGAGAGCCTAAAACCAGCTGACATACAAACTGATCCCCCTTGTCTTTCTAAAAGAGATCCCGCTGTGCGAGAAGGCTCAAGGTGCGAGCCAAGGCTGAAACGGTTACTGTGTGCGGACAGATAGAGATCTATGAGCGAGTCCCTCTTGGCTGGTACCTGCAATTCCACCCGCTCATTGCGGAGATGGAGATAAAGTTACCAGTCTAAACAGCAGGCTCAATAAGGGTGAAGCCCGCATGGCCTCTTCCTGTGCGCTTCACGAGAGGGGGGAGGGGGTGCAGCTGTGCCCCCAGGGCTGTTCCCAACCTGCGTCATTACTCGTCGCAGGTTGTTTTGAAGAAAAAAAAAGACTCTTGAAATGAAAATGTCTTTTTAGTGCCAGAAACAGCTCATCTGTTCTCTCTCTGGTCCTCGCTTCATTACTGTCTCCTCTCCGTCCCAGCGCTCTTTCCACAATTCATTTAGGTTCTTGTGTTCTGCCCCGGGCGACGATTGGCACCGAATATGGCCATCTCCTATCTGCCAGTCTCCAGCATTTAATTGAGCGCAACGTATTCATTGCCTATGAAGCCTGTAAATAACCAATATAAGTACAGTATTCCCACTAACCCATTAGAGAATCACTGGGATGAGACAACGGGCATTATAAATAAAGGGTTAATGAAGCTGGCGCTTGGTGCATGCCCTGTTCAGTCCATTTGCCAACCCTGGTGGAGAACCGATGATTGTCAGGGCTCTCCATACAATGCGTCTCCTGCGTGTCCTTTAAAGAAGGGCTGCATTTTGCTTAATGCTTTTATATATAAATGACCCTGAGTTCCAATTTGCATTATACTTCAAAGCTGCATTCAAAATTCTGCTGGGTGTCATTGGAAACAGTCAGCAAGCATTTTGATAGATACACCCCTAACAAATTAGCTGTGCAGAAGGCCGTTAGTTTTTCCTACATCAAAGTACTGTACATTGCCTGGTGTAAAGAGGACACTTTCCAGAATGCAAATCATCAGAGCAAGCTATGTGCAGACACTGAACAAGCAGGGAACTAGGGGGGAGGGGCATATTGTATGCTCAGGGGCCCAGTAGGTAAGGGCCCCACCCTATAAGCATCTAATACATTCCTACTGTCTATTAGATTGCACATAAGGAACTGAGCTTATGAATTTTAACAATTACTGGTGGATTGTAAGAGAGACATAAGGGGTGTTCTCTATCATGAGCGATTAGATATACACTGTCCCCGCGGAGAACAATGTAGGATTGCAGCTCTGAAGCCTACAGAATAGTGAGTGCAGCTCTGGAGTATTATACAGGATATAACTCCGGATCAGTACAGGATAAGTAATGTAATGTATGTACACAGTGACTCCACCAGCAGAATAGTGAGCACAGCACTGGAGTATAATACAGGATATAACTCTGGATCAGTATAGGATATGTAATGTATGTACACAGTGACTCCACCAGCAGAATAGTGAGTGCAGCTCTGGAGTATTATACAGGATATAACTCCGGATCAGTACAGGATAAGTAATGTAATGTATGTACACAGTGACTCCACCAACAGAATAGTGAGTGCAGCTCTGGAGTATTATACAGGATATAACTCCGGATCAGTACAGGATAAGTAATGTAATGTATGTACACAGTGACTCCACCAGCAGAATAGTGAGTGCAGCTCTGGAGTAGAATACAGGATGTAACTCAGGATCAGTACAGGATAAGTAATGTAATGTATGTACACAGTGACTCCACCAGCAGAATAGTGAGTGCAGCTCTGGAGTATAATACAGGATGTAACTCAGGATCAGTACAGGATAAGTAATGTAATGTATGTACACAGTGACTCCACCAGCAGAATAGTGAGTGCAGCTCTGGAGTATAATACAGGATGTAACTCAGGATCAGTACAGGATAAGTAATGTAATGTATGTACACAGTGACTCCACCAGCAGAATAGTGAGTGCAGCTCTGGAGTAGAATACAGGATGTAACTCAGCATCAGTACAGGATAAGTAATGTAATGTATGTACACAGTGACTCCACCAGCAGAATAGTGAGTGCAGCTCTGGAGTATAATACAGGATGTAACTCAGGATCAGTACAGGATAAGTAATGTAATGTATGTACACAGTGACTCCACCAGCAGAATAGTGAGTGCAGCTCTGGAGTATAATACAGGATATAACTCCGGATCAGTACAGGATAAGTAATGTATGTACACAGTGACTCCACCAGCAGAATAGAGAGTGCAGCTCTGGAGTATAATACAGGATGTAAGAAGATAAGTAGTGTCTGTCTCCCGTCTACTATCATCTTCATTTGTTTTTAAGAAGAAAAAGGTCATGAGAGATTTACAAGAAGTTTCCTAAAACAGACTGGATGGTGACTAGAAGAAGCGTGGAGAGGAAGTGCTCAGTATCTTCCGTAGGATAAACTTTCTTCCACAGATCAGTATCGGGCATATCACCCAAACTATCAACACCAAACAGAATGTCCAATTTGGCAAATGTGGTATTTAAAGGGGTTGTCTACTTTGATAGAAGGGTCCTCCTAAAATAAACCGATTATAGGGTGTCCCATCGTCAGGTCTCCGAGAGATCAGCTGTAATCTGTGAGGAAAACAGCAGATAGTGTTCAATTTCCCTGCAGCGCCACCGCAGGACAAATGTGGCATTACACTTGTCCTATTGATATCAATGCACTGTCTAATTCATGGATGGGCCGGGATCTCCAGAGAGAGAAATGCTGGAGGGTCCTGAATGAGAGACCCCCCCCCCCCTGTATTCGTTCAGAATTCAATAATAAGATATTAGAATATTAGTTGTCCAAGCCAGACGACCCCCTTAAGGATCAGGGGAAACATGTGCCATATTTACACCCAAAAAAAGGGTGGGTGAATATTTTGTCAGGAAAACTGGGTGTCATAATTGGGATATGTATCACTGCATCAATAGGGAGATTGGCAGTCCAGGATTCAGGGAAAGCTGTGTGGCCATATTGGTTGCTTCCTCGCTCTCCTAAGGAACATTTGGGTACATTTTTCAGGGTCAGCAGCTGTAAGAAAATTAAAAAATTAACCTCTTCGGCAGGAAATTGAGGTTTGTGCACACGTGAAAAACGCCGGCTGGTCATCGTCTGGTGAAAATGTTACCACCTGGGCCATTATCCTGCTTCTAATATGTAGGACAGAAGCGTCTCCTTCACCCCGGCCCGGATTGCTTCACTTAAGTCCACCCAGACCCGTCACCTGCTGCCTCTCGGCTCGGAGCAGCTGCTAAAGTGATTTGGACGCCAAGCTCTCTCGGGATGGCAAAGTCTTTAGATTTTGGATTGAAAGGTGCTGGAAAGCTCCGTGTCCACCGATATTCCTCCGTCTCCCCCGGCACCTTCGCTGCGGCTTTACAAAAACATATCGCTTCCTTGATTTAATATGGGCCAATTATGGCTTTGTGCTGTTAACATCATCATCGGGACTTCCAAGAAAGGCCTTAGTAAAATAAACTAACATACCCGGCATACTGGAGGGCGAGCCAGACAGCTGAACCCATCCCCATATAACTCTTCTGTGACATTAAAAATGTGACCATTGAGTACTGGGGTTGGGGGGGGAGGGGGAGGCAGAACGGGAGAGGGGGGGGCCCCTCATTCGACATGTCTACCTTAGATCTTGGGATGGAAAATTTGCAAGGCCACAGTAATAAATGTCCTCTCGGCATAACTCAGGGCTGGTTCCACATCTGCAGATGGATACCAACTGGAAAGGAGATTACAGACTGAGCCCTTTCCTGGGCTGTCTGCCCCTCCTAATGAGGAACAGATTGGCTGGAGAATGGTACCTACGAGAACAAATTCTTTACCTGGAACTGTATTAGCCGCAGGCAGCGTTGCCATCCCAGGCAGTCTTCACTATAACATAATGTATCCATCACGTCCATTATAAGAGCATTCTTTAGGTGCCTTTTATCTACATACCTAAGTTATGGCAGGCCTGTAACATTGGCATATAGAGGTGCTTTTCACCATGCACTTGATAATTCAGAACGGTCTAAACTATGCACCTTAAAATTATATTTGCTTTTGCAGCTGCTGCTTGGCATTGAGTGCTGCTGCTTAGTTTATGGGTGACCAGTAATCCCAAATCCTTCTCTTGCTCTTGTATACGCGGCCATACGGCCTTGATGGAATACTTTACGTTTATCAACAATGCCCAGTATGGTCAAGTTAGAGCTTCTTTATTGTATCAAGTGCAACAAAACCTAAACATACAAGACGGTAATAGACGTCCAAGTGTCTAATGGACATCAACTGCCAACGAAACATTGTGCCCATCTACCCACTACACAGTGGCGCTGTTGAAGCACCAGGGGTACAAGCCTTTCATTGTCTGAGAAAAAAAGAAACATCTAAGGCCCCATTCACATCGCGTTTGTGCTATCCGCCGAGCGTATACGTTTTTGTTTTTTTAAATAAAAACATGGCCCATTGAAAACGTATAGAAACGTATACCATTATCTGTCTACGTCCTGTGTTTTTATAGCGTGTACGTTTAGCGTATACTCATACGTCGGGGAACACAGAGGAAAAAAACGGATAGATTTACTGTATGTAATCGTGTACAAACGTATAGCATTACGTTTCCATACGTCGTCCATTGAGATCAATGCTGAAAAAACATTATGTTGCGTATACGTATTTTTAGAGTACAGAATAGCGTAGCAGACTACACTTTTCAGTACTTGCAAAAAACAGTATCCCAACGTAAACCATGACAAACATAGACCAAACCGATTGTTATTTTGGTCTGCGTTTCACACATTATAGTCTGTATACGCCGAGCTATATGTTCCAATAATTTTTTTAGTATGAAAAAACGTAAACGCTCGGCGGATAACACAAATGTGATGTGAATGGGGCCTGATATGTTAATATATCCTTATTGTCTTTTCCGGTTTTTAGCTTGTTTTTCAGCATAGAAAAGAAGGCCCCTGTTGCTATGTGGAAACTGTCAGCAAGCATATGGATTTGCTATTCCTATAATGTGTCTCCATTTAGTACTTAGAATGCAGAGTAGTGTCCTGATGAATGAGCTTAGTGTCTGATTTGCATAAGGCATGCAGGTATTAATTAATGGAGCTGTCCTGAGTATCTCCACAAAATCACCATAAGATCCATAAACAGCAGCTAGCGCTCTTGTGGATGGTTTCCAGTTGGTAGCAATATATATGAGAATATATTATAGATGTGTGACGTTACATTACTTTTCCCATGTGTCACATAAGACGTGCTTTATTAAAGATTATTTCATCTCCAACTCTGGAAAGGCTTATTTCCAGTACAAGCAGGCAGCCCATTAACATGGGAAATGACATTCATACCAGTAACTGGATTCAATCTCTTGTTCTCATTGAAGACAGATGTTTAAATGAAGATGAATAACAATGAGAGAGAGTGATTATTCCACTTGTCCTCACACCGGGGTCTCCTTGAAACATGATGATTTATTGAGAAACTAGAAAAGATGATGAAATGCAAAAGTGCAGAAGACGTGCTGTGTAGAAACATGTCTGCTGTGCCGTGTTCTGGACGGGATCTACCGGCGTATCTTATGTCACAGCATACGTCTTCCTAAATCCAGCGGTTTTTCCAGAGCATTCCCCGACATGGTTACGTGATATCTAGATTCTGTTGGAGGTTGCAGTTCTAAAGGGGCCTCCTTACCCCATTTCTGTTCTTAAGGTTGACCATGCACATGATCTAGCAGTCTCCCGACTACGCTAAGCCAAGTGTGATGCTTACTTCAATGGTGAGAGGGAAATAAGCTGCTGCCATCCCCCCCCCTGACAGCCTCTTATCTCCCATGGGGACAAAGAACTGGGCATGTTGAAACGCCCGATTCCCTCTTCCCCTGACATCTGATGTTGGCGGATATTGGGAGGTCCCATACACATTAAATCATTAGCCGATCCCACCAAAATTGGCGAGTAAGGGTCCTCTTACACGGCCCAACGTGGGCCAAGTAAACGAACGCCGATCAACAAGACCTCTATGGCATGATCGTATCCACCCCGAATTAGGCTGATCATTTGCCACTTTGAGCAAGCCGCGGGGAGTCAGGTTTTTAAAACTGAGTCCCTGATTGGCCAGCTTGGCCTTCTCTATTGCTGGTGGGATCGGATATACGAACGATCCCACGGATTACTGATTATCTTATGTATAAAGGCCCTTTTACACTGGGCGATTTATCGGGCAGACCAGCATTCATAGAACACTCATTGCTGATAATTTTCCTGTGTAAACAGGGCAGCGATCAGCAGATGAACGAGCAAACGCTGGATCATCTTCTGATCGTATCGTTTTAAAAAAGTGAAACATTATCGTTGTCGGCAGCACATCTGTGTAAACAGGGAGACGCGCTGCCGACATGATGTTAATGTATGGGGACAAGCGATTGGAGTAACGACTACTCCTACCCATCCATAGCTCCGTGTGACAGGAGCAAACGAGCGCCGATCAACGATGTCTCGTTGATCGGCGCTCGCTGCACTGGCCGAATATCGTCAGATGTAAAACCCCTTAAGGCTGGCTTAAGACAGATTGACTTACTAGGGACATGCTGCTTGACAACTGTATATAAAAGACTATACCAGTCCTTCCAAATCAACCATGTAACATGACTCAGCTATTCAGCTCCAGGCTGCATGGCAAAGGCCATGCTTCATTTCAGGCTGCGTTATTAATCAGATTTTTTTTTTAAAAAAATTGTGCTGGTGGAGAATAAAGTTTGAGAACATCTTTAAAACTTAACTACACGCAAATCTGGGGTGGATGGGATCTCAAATGTGGTACTTCTTAGAAGGCATATGGTTCATAACACAGGCCAGTATTAGCCCACCACCTATCATGAAGCCCCAGTACTAGGTGCCACCTCTCCTCCCCTATAGCAATTTAGTTCCTACAGTTAAGAACTCTATGCCTAACTATCTCGGTAGTCATAAAAAGATTTATAGTCAAAGTCTTATATAATTTGTCTTGAATGCTTGGACGGATTCCACCACAGATTACAGCTAGTCACTGGTAGTCCCACCATTAGGACAACCTGTACTCCGCTTGGCCATTATTTGAAGTCCCCTTGGCTTGACTTGATACACCACAAATCATGAATCCTCCTTTACCAGGTGCTATCTCCCCCGACCTATAGCGACCTTGCCCCTACGGTTTAGGACAGAGGCATTAGTCTTGTATCTTTGGTACAGTGGTATATGTTCTCCTCTGGTTTTTCTCGTCTCATCTTAAAATTAAGTACCAAAGTCCCCAAAAGTTTTACCGTCTGGAACCTATATGAGAAATTAATGAGACAACATCCACCTGCCTGAAAATACCCTTCCTGCTATACCCGAGTCCTTCCTCCGGGTTATGGAACACGAAATTACCCCGACAGATTGTATATTTTTACATTGAAGGAGATCTCCGTCTTTGCTTCTAATGTATAGCTGCCCACTAAGCCGCGCCATACCTGCTTTATTTTTATAAGTAATGAATATTTATTTAATGTTTATGTATGACATCACTGGATCACCCCCCACCCCATGTGTGCCCCCCGTCCAATCAGTCTACCATTAGTTAAACAAAGTGAAATGGAGCAGTATGTACTATTACATCAATCGTGTCTAGGCTGATACAATTCCCACAGTAATATTGGCCTGGCCGTTAAAATATCCAGTGGATCCTATGGTGGGCCCCAAGTCCAGGTGGGCCTGTTTAAGGAGGTGAATTGTAGTGAACCTTAGTGTTAAATGAAGATCTGTGGAAGCCCATGGGGGGGTAAAATGAAAATCGTAAAGCAACAGTATAATAAATGTTAACAAACAGTAGCAAAATCACAGCAATGATCCTGCATAAGACATCAGTATAGGAAAGGGTTCTTTACAGTTAGAGTAAAACTATGGAATGTCCTATCCCAAGAGGTAGTAATGGCAGATACTATGTCAGCATTTAAGAAAAGGCTAGATGATTATTTACTGACAAATTGCATCGAGGGTTATTAATCAAGCAATAAATTACGAAAGGTTGGACTTGACGGATCTGTGTCTTTTTACAACTTCTGTAACTAATAAACAAATAATGGCACAAAAAAGAAGGTCCATAAGCAAAACTGCAAAATGGTTCCCAAGTAGCACCGCCATATAGTAACCAAGTAATGTTAAGCGGTTCCCAAGTAGCACCGCCATATAGTAACCAAATAATGTTAAACCGTTCCCAAGTAGCACCGCCATTCAGTAACCAAAAAAAAGTGCTAAACCGTTCCCAAGCAGCACCGGCATACAATAACCAAATAATGCTATACCGTTCCCAAGCAGCACCGGCATACAATAACCAAATAATGCTATACCGTTCCCAAGTAGCACCGGCATACAATAACCAAATAATGCTATACTGTGCCCAAGTAGCACCGGTATACAATAACCAAATAATGCTATACCGTTCCCAAGTAGCACCGGCATACAATAACCAAATAATGCTATACCGTTCCCAAGTAGCACTGGTATACAATAACCAAATAATACTATACCGTTCCCAAGTAGAGTAGCACAGGCATACAATAACCAAATAAAACTATACCAATCCCAAGTAGCACCGGCATACAATAACCAAATAAAACTATACCGTTCTTAAGTAGCACCGGCATACAATAACCAAATAATACTATACCAATCCCAAGTAGCACCGGCATACAGTAACCAAATAACAAAGCTACACCATTCCCAAGTAGCATCGCCATATAGTGACCAAATATTAGTGCTAAACCGTTCCCATGTAGCATCGCCATACAGTAACCAAATAACAAAGCTACACGGTTCCCAAGTAGCATTGCCATATAGTGACCAAATAATGCTATACCGTTCCCAAGTAGCACCGCCATACAGTAACCAAATAACGAAGCTACACAGTTCCCAAGTAGCACCGCCATTCAGTATGCAAAAAACAGTGCTAAACAGTTCCCAAGTAGCATCGCAATACAATACCCAAATAACAAAGCTACACCATTCCTAAGTAACACCGCCATATAGTGATCAAATAACAATCCTATGCCGTTTCCAAGTAGCACCGCCATACAGTGGCCAAATAACCGCACTATACTGTTCCCAAGTAAAATTAATAAAATAATACGTGTAGGACCAAATAAGACTGGCCAAAAATAGTGCTAGCGACATACTGGTCATAAATAATACCACCATAGAGTGCCCAAAAAGAAACACCAGACGAGCCAATTGTCAGTGCCATAAGCCCAAATAACAGTGTTTCACACTGAAGGTCCCGAAGTGTGTTGAGCAATATCTCGTACTTAGTACCTGGTGGGAATCATCCTGTGGGGTAATGGTGGCTGCTTGTTGATGGAGACCCTAGGACATTTACCCCTTTTGCCCCTCCAACAATGCGGACCTTGTGCTCCATTCAAAAATAATATTTCTAAGAAGTACATGTGCCCTCGTGTTGTGGCCCACCATTGTTACTCACTTTACCGGTGCACCCATCATGCTCTATGGCAGGATTATGTGGACACTGTGGCAGTATTATGCGGGCACTGTATGGCAGGATTATGTGGGCACTGTATGGCAGGATTATGTGGACACTGTATGGCAGGATTATGTGGACACTGTATGGCAGGATTTTGTGGACACCGGCAGTATTATGTGGACTCTGTATGGCAGTATTATGTGGACACTGTATGGCAGTATTATGTGGGCATTGTGCTGCATTCAAAAAGAATATTTCTAAGAAGTACATGTGCCTTTGTGTTGTGGCCCACCAATGTTACTCACTTTACCGGTGCACCCATCATGCTCTATGTTTACCCAATTACCTAACACTCAAATCCCTTAGAAATCTTAGAAAGCCCTACTTTCACTGCTGCCCCTAAATTCATGAACCCTTCTTTTTGCTGTTCTGGAGTCTGGCAAAACTGGGTGACAGGAGATACTAGGGGTTGTAGTTTCTCAACAGCCGGAGAGCCATAGGTTGGAGATTATTGCGCTAGTCCTTCCAAGCAGCTAACTTGTTAAAAGATTAACATATTGATCCCGGGCTTCTCGCCGTGTAACAGGGCGACCGAGCGAGCAGGAAAACGGGTTGAGTGCAATTAATTTCTCTGGAAAAGAAACTTGAAGGGATTAACAGAGCGATGCGTCTACTCCAGACAGCGGGGAAACGGGCTACAGCCGCAGGTAGACGGGAATAATATTATTAACACCACTATGGAAAGCTCATCGCTATGCAGCATTGATCCGACACTGCCGCTGACTCAGCAGTCTCCACATCGCTTTTAACCCTTGTCCTGCCAGGAAAACTGAAACAGCAGAGCTGCCACAAATCACTGTGATTACACAATCTGTATATATCGTACCCCAGAAAGCATCAATACTCTTCTATTTGAGGGACAGACCAAGCAGCCGAAATATAGAATAGGATATTGCCCTGGAGACCTCACTATTTAGAAACCACCATCCTCTGCACGTGTAGACTCAGGATTATGTGGACACTGTATGGCAGTATTATGTGGACACTGTATGGCAGTATTATGTGGACACTGTATGGCAGGATTATGTGGACACTGTATGGCAGGATTATGTGGACACTGTATGGCAGGATTATGTGGACACTGTATGGCAGGATTATGTGGACACTGTATGGCAGGATTATGTGGACACTGTATGGCAGTATTATGTGGACACTGTATGGCAGGATTATGCGGACACTGTATGTCAGTATTATGCGGACACTGTATGGCAGTATTATGTGGACGCTATGTCAGGATTATGTGGAGTTTTATGTGGACTCTGTATAGCAGTATTATATGGACTCTGTATGTCAGTATTATGTGGACACTGTATAGCAGGATTATGTGGACACTGTATGGCAGTATTATGTGGACACTGTATGGCAGTATTATGTGGACACTGTATGGCAGTATTATGTGGACACTGTATGGCAGTATTATGTGGGCACTGTGTGGCAGTATTATGTGGACACTGTATGGCAGTATTATGTGGACACTGTATGGCAGTATTATGTGGACACTGTATGGCAGTATTATGTGGACACTGTATGGCAGTATTATGTGGACACTGTATGGCAGTATTATGTGGACACTGTATGGCAGTATTATGTGGACACTGTATGGCAGTATTATGTGGACACTGTATGGCAGTATTATGTGGACACTGTATGGCAGGATTATGCGGACACTGTATGGCAGGATTATGCGGACACTGTATGGCAGTATTATGCGGACACTGTATGGCAGTATTATGTGGACACTGTATGGCAGTATTATGTGGACACTGGCAGTATTATGTGGACACTGTATAGCAGTATTATGTGGACACTGTATGGCAGGATTATGTGGACACTGTATGGCAGGATTATGCGGACACTATGTCAGTATTATGCGGACACTGTATGTCAGTATTATGTGGACACTATGTCCGGATTATGTGGAGTTTTATGTGGACTCTGTATAGCAGTATTATATGGACTCTGTATGTCAGTATTATGTGGACACTGTATAGCAGGATTATGTGGACACTGTATGGCAGTATTATGTGGACTCTGTATGTCAGTATTATGTGGACACTGTATGGCAGTATTATGTTAACTCTATATGACAATATTATGTGGACACTGTATGGCAGTATTATGTGGACACTGTATGTCAGTATTATGTGGGCACTGTATGTCAGTATTATGTGGACACTGTATGGCAGTATTATGTGGACACTGTATGGCAGTATTATGTGGGTACTGTATGGCAGTATTATGTGGACACTGTATGTCAGTATTATGTGGGCACTGTATGTCAGTATTATGTGGACACTGTATGGCAGTATTATGTGGACACTGTATGGCAGTATTATGTGGGTACTGTATGGCAGTATTATGTGGGTACTGTATGGCAGTATTATGTGGGCACTGGCAGTATTATGTGGACAGTGTATGGCATTATTACAGGTCACTGTATAGCAGTATTATGTGATCATTGTTTGGCAGGATTATGTGGACACTGTATGGCAATATTATATGAGCACTGTATTGCAGTTTTATGTGAGCACTGTATGGAAGTATGTGCACTGTATTGCAGTATTATGTGGACACTGTATAGCAGTATTATGTGGACACTGTATAGCAGTATTATGTGGACTCTGTATGGCAGTTTTATGTGGACTCTGTATGGCGGTATTATTTGGGCACTGTATGGCAGTATTATGTGGACTCTGTATAGCAGTATTATGTGGACACTGTACGGCTTTTTTATGTGGACACTGTACGGCTATTTTATGTGGACTCTGTATAGCAATAATATGTGAACACTGTATGGCAGTATTATGTAGACACTGTATAGCAGTACTATGTGAGCGCTGTATGACATTATTATGTGGACTCCGGCAGCATGTAGACACTGTAGAACAGTTCTATAAAAGCACTGTATTATGTGGATTCTGTTTAGCAGTATTATGTCATATCTGAATAGCAGGATTATGTGGACTCTGTATGGGAATATTATGTGGCCTCTGTATGGCAGTTTTATGTGGGCACCGTGTGGCAGTATTATGTGGATGCTGTATAGCAGTATTATGTGGAATCTGTATGGCCGTATTATGTGGACACTGTATGGCAGTATTATATGGACTGTGTATGGCAGTATTATGGGTCACTGTATAGCAGTATTATGTGAGCATTGTTTTGCAGGAACATGTGGACACTGTATGGAAATATTATATGGGCACTGTATTGCAGTTTTATGTGAGCACTGTATGGAAGTATGTGGACAGTATTGCAGTATTATGTGGACACTGTATGGCAGTTTTTTGTGGACTCTGTATAGCAGTATTATGTGGACAATGTATAGCAGGATTATGTGGACACTGTATGTCAGTATTATGTGGACACTGTATGTCAGTATTATGTGGACACTGTATATCAGTATTATGTGGACACTGTATGTCAGTATTATGTGGGCATTGTATGTCAGTATTATGTGGGCATTGTATGTCAGTATTATGTGGGCACTGTATGTCAGTATTATGTGGGCACTGTATGGCAGTATTATGTGGGCACTGTATAGCAGGATTATGTGGACACTGTATGGCAATATTATATGGGCACTGTATTGCAGTTTTATGTGAGCACTGTATGGAAGTATGTGCACTGTATTGCAGTATTATGTGGACACTGTATGGCAGTATTATGTGGACACTGTATAGCAGTATTATGTGGACACTGTATAGCAGTATTATGTGGACTCTGTATGGCAGTTTTATGTGGACTCTGTATGGCGGTATTATTTGGGCACTGTATGGCAGTATTATGTGGACACTGTATAGCAGTATTATGTGGACACTGTACGGCTGTTTTATGTGGACACTGTACGGCTCTTTTATGTGGACTCTGTATAGCAATAATATGTGAACACTGTATGGCAGTATTATGTAGACACTGTATAGCAGTACTATGTGAGCGCTGTATGACATTATTATGTGGACTCCGGCAGCATGTAGACACTGTAGAACAGTTCTATAAAAGCACTGTATTATGTGGATTCTGTTTAGCAGTATTATGTCATATCTGAATAGCAGGATTATGTGGACTCTGTATGGGAATATTATGTGGCCTCTGTATGACAGTTTTATGTGGGCACTGTGTGGCAGTATTATGTGGACACTGTATGGCAGTATTATGTGGACACTGTATGGCAGTATTATGTGGACACTGTATGGCAGTATTATGCGGACACTGTATGGCAGTATTATGCGGACACTGTATGGCAGGATTATGTGGCCTCTGTATGGCAGTTTTATGTGGGCACCGTGTGGCAGTATTATGTGGACACTGTATAGCAGTATTATGTGGACACTGTATTGCAGTTTTATGTGAGCACTGTATGGAAGTATGTGGACTGTATTGCAGTATTATGTGGACACTGTATGGCAGTTTTTTGTGTACTCTGTATTGCAGTATTTTGTGGACACTGTATGGCAGTTTTTTGTGGACGCTGTATAGCAGTATTATGTGGACACTGTATTGCAGTTTTATGTGAGCACTGTATGGAAGTATGTGCACTGTATTGCAGTATTATGTGGACACTGTATGGCAGTATTATGTGGACACTGTATGGCAGTATTATGTGGACACTGTATGGCAGTATTATGTGGACACTGTATGGCAGTATTATGTGGACACTGTATGGCAGTATTATGTGGACACTGTATGGCAGTATTATGTGGACACTGTATGGCAGTATTATGTGGACACTGTATGGCAGTATTATGTGGACACTGTATGGCAGTATTATGGGGACACTGTATGGCAGTATTATGTGGACACTGTATGGCAGTATTATGGGGACACTGTATGGCAGTATTATGGGGACACTGTATGGCAGTATTATGCGGACACTGTATGGCAGTATTATGCGGACACTGTATGGCAGTATTATGCGGACACTGTATGGCAGTATTATGCGGACACTGTATGGCAGTATTATGCGGACACTGTATGGCAGTATTATGCGGACACTGTATGGCAGTATTATGCGGACACTGGATGGCAGCGTTATGCGGACACTGGATGGCAGCGTTATGCAGACACTGTATGGCGGTATTATGCGGAGACTGTATGGCGGTATTATGCGGACACTGTATGGCGGTATTATGCGGACACTGTATGGCGGTATTATGCGGACACTGTATGGTGGTATTATGCGGACACTGTTTGGCGGCATTATGCGGACACTGTATGGCAGTATTATGCGGACAGTGTATGGAAGTATTATGGGTCACTGTATAGCAGGATTATGTGGGCACTCTATTACAGTGTTATAAGAGCAGTGTACAGTGACAATGTGGGCACTGTATGGTAGTATTATATGAGCATTGTATGGTATTACTACTTTGCACTGCATAGGCACAATATGGCAGTATATACATTTTAAGTTTCTAGATGCAAGTATTAAGCTGGCGATAGAGCTGGTGATAATTATTATTAATCTGCTCGTAAATGATCACTAATGATAATCATGTCTATGGTACAAAAATGTTATGGTCCTTTTAAATATTGGTGGAGTGGACTGACAATGACCATCTAAAGTTGCCTTATACATCGTATATATTGTATTATACACTTATATATGGCTATAACTGTGGCACTACTTTCCTCCAGGACCATAGGGGTTAACAGTAACCCCTTAGGTGCCAGAAGGCTTTGTAGTCTTTCTGCCACTGGAGCACAGCAATGAGGCCAAGGAAAGCTCCTCATTACAATTCCAGTCCTGGTCCCCCTCCTCCTCCCGCTGTCTGCACCACACACCCCAGGTTTATTTTGTCTCCCTGTCTCTCCATGTCAGCCTGGATTAGTTCTGACTCTTAAATGGGGTAATACAGGATTGGGGTGGACAAGCTCTACCGTCACATTTACAGAATATAGGGGGGTAATCCAGTTTCCAGCATATAATGATGGTGGCTGTTTAACCCCGTCCCTGCTGATGGCGCTGATTATTATATATGGTCATTTAGTGGGTACAGATTGTGTGACCCTATACTACCTCCAGTGAAGTTGTCGTCTGCTGTCAAATCTGTTTTTGGAAAAGCTGGGTGACCACTAAAAAGAGCCCCATAACCACTCATGTAGGAGCTGTCACCCAGCTTTCTGAGACTCCAGAATGGCAGAATGCCCATTGAGATGAAAGAATTACCTAACTAGACAGATTTGCCTTAAATTAGGACTGTGTCATAGCCGCTATATCGGTTGTCACACAGCTTTTCCAGTAGCGGAGAACTCATCCTGCGGCACGGGGAAATGGTGGCGTCGCTGTGGGATTAAAACACTTGACCATAATGGAGACTCGGATTCTCTATGTATGATCATCTATTACAATATGATTGCGTAACTAGACAGATTTGTCATTCAGGGGCCCAGAAAGCTGGGTGGAATCTGTCATGGCTCATTGACACCCAGCTTTTCCAGCATCAGAATTTTGTGTTGTTTGTTACATTTTTTGGGAGAAATGCTCATTTGGGGGATTAGGAGTAATATTACATAACTGGGTGCTGACATGGGGCCCCCCTGTAACGTCCATATGGCAGTTCACAGGTTATATCCATACATTCCCCATTACTAGAGAGGTGCGGGCCAGACGGTCGTGTGCGCCTGATGATCGGGCCGGGTGGTGGTGGGGGGGGGGGGGGGGATTACTGCTTCCCCATATAAGGAAATCCTAAACCATGTGTCTTTTTATGGAACGTCTCCTGCCTTCGCTTCCTAGAGGCCGCGTGTTCTTTACCGTCTTCCTTGGGTCACTGTATCCAGATACGTTAGACAATAGATATCATATAGTAAGATATCTGACAAGTTATGATCAGACCATATACAACAATCCCTCATTTGGGGCACCCCTATATCAGCCTGTGACCTGACATGTCCATATATAACACAGAATGCCCATTGATTTCAATAGGGGATATGTGCAAAGGAAACAAGTGTCTCTCCCCCCCCCCCTCTGCATTTTGGGGGTCTCTTGATGATCAACTCATAGACGTGGGACTCTTGCGATGAAAAGCAATGACGGCCGCGGACAGTCATCCACATTTGCGGGCCGTACTCCCATTAAAGTATGGGAGCACGATCTGTGAAAAGCAAAAGATAGGACATGTCCTATCTTTTGCGGCGGCTTTCTACGGCCCGGACCCCTCCCCGAAAAATAAACCGGAAGGTATCCATGGACAATAGAAGTGAATGGGTCCGTAATTACAGTCTGCAATTACGGACTATTTCACGGTCATGTGCATGGGGCTTTAGACTTGTTTCAAAATGTAGGATAACCCCTGTCCATATAGATGTTCCCTACTGGGGAGCCCCTCTGTTAGCTAGCATGGAAAGCCATTGCAAAGAGTGGCCAAAAAACAGCTCCACGCTGCGAGGTCGGTCCTCATTTAGAGTAGGGGTCGACCAAATTAATTAAAGCCCGTCCCTTTCTTTGGATGTTTCTTGTGTTGAAGGGTCCCCAGATAATAAGTTGGTCACATTGTATCCCGCTGCTGGGACCCCAACGATCAACGGGAATCTGTAGAGGAACCGGGCAGTATGTGTTCAATATCCCTACAGTGACCCCAGAGGAGACATGAAGTATTACACTGTACTTATTGAAATCAATAGGCTGTCCATATAATGCACGGACATCCCGGGTCCTCCAGAGCAAGAGACACTCTTTGTAGCCACTCTCCACTCTGGTTGGTTGATAGGTGACGGTCCTGAAATGGGTCTGTTGTCTCTGTGTTTCCATTTACATGCCAAGTCTTAACTTTGGCTGCATTTCCACACGCTTGCTAGGGTGGGACCCTCTTCTTTTAGCCATGAGCATAACATAAAGTGCTAAAGCTGTTTCAGGAGCAGCAAGGGGTGGACCGGCTAAGGAAAGATTCCTTGCAGAGATTTTAAAATGTTTATAGCCCTTCTGCCCTTTTATTGTTAAGACATGAATGGCGGTCTGGCACCTCCTCTGCTCTTGTGATTACCTTTAGCGCTGCACATATCGTTTTTAAATCTGGCAGGAGGAGTTGCTAAGACATGCGGCACTACAGCCGGGGTAATTACTTCCAAATTAATCTTCTCTTTTTCTTATGCTTTTATAAGTAAAATAAAGAACCTGACAGGGAGGGGCATGACACAGGGATTGAAAGAACACTAAAAAGAAAATCTTTGTGTCATGCTCCGCCTCCTCAGGCTTTGCACTAGACATAAGACATTTTTCCTGCACATACAGTTACATATTGTACAGAAAGTTACTTTTATGTTTTCTACTATGCTTTTAACTAAAAACCCATTTAAAAGCTGATTTTTGTAATTGTGACGCACACATGGAGAACCCCTTAAAATGAATGTCCACCTTTTTTAGGTTCAAAATTCTGTACTGATTTGTTTCTTATTATATCTTCCTTATATTTTAATGGTTTTCTGATACAGACCTCCAAATTCCCTGAATAAACAGAGAGTTAAATGATAAAAGCTACCACTAGGGGGAGCTTACTGCATAATAACAATAATACAATAATAACTCTGTATGCAGTAAGCTCCCTCTAGTGGTGGCTGCAGGAAACAAGAATTTTTATAATTTAATTCTATGCAGGGGATTTGAAACTCTGTATCAGGAAAACGGAGCCCCGACCGCTATAAAGATATATTATATAATTGATCAACTCAGAATTTTGCACCTAAAAAGACACGGATTTAAAAAAAATGGAGCAATTATATTCTTACTTTTATAAAGGGGTTCACTTTATAGTTGTATACATTAGAAGCAGGCTTTTCTTCATGGAAACCCCGCCACAGGCTGGCATTCGGGCATTGCGTATGTTTTTGTACCTCACTTGCTCCACTTTTATACGTGATCAGTCCCATCTTGAAAAGTTTTTGGGAAAATGCCTGGCTACAAAACCCTCCGAGACACACGTCTCACTCCCATTGCAAATGTGTTCTGAGTAGAAACATTCCTCCACATCGTACGCAGCTCACACGTACATGCTATTCTACGACCTCTGTGATATTTACACTTTGCCCCTGGCACGCTCCCTTTCGGTGTTGCTCGCGTCGCAGAAGAGGTGTATCCATTGAAACGGGGCCAGCACATAAAACTATTGCTGTGGATGTGTGCCCAGCTCCCAGTCCTGGGTTAGCGATTGTCCCAATGGTTGACGGTAACAATCAAGCGCTCATTCCGAGACAGAGCAGACCTGGGGTTGGCGTTACACATGTCCAAATCCAATTAGTGTCTGAAAGACACCCAGAGCGTGGTTTATTTCAGTGCGGATCCGCTCAGACAAGGTCTCAGCTTGGAAGATCTCACATTAAAAAAAAATAATAATTTTTTTTTTTTAAAAATTCACGATGTGCATGCCAAGTTCTGATAGGATCATCAATCACTTGTTACGTGTAAACCCTGCCAGTTCATTCTTTCCCTTTAATTATGTGCCTTTAACCCTTCCATAACAAAAAATGTAAGTTTTTTGGGGGGTTTGTAGCGGCTGCAAATCACATAAGGGGCCAAATTCCCCCCTTCTACACGAAACAATTTCCTCCTTACAGGAACCTCGCGCTCCGTTCCTGGAATATTGTAAACAGATTGCCACTAATAGCTACTGGGCTTCTCTAAGATTTAGGAGAAAAGGTGGCAGCTACAGGGGGCGCTGGGATTTCACTGCAATTAAAAAATAATAAGTCAAATTGGAGACACGATAGAGGGGCCCGAGTATTAGTGTAGGTTAGAGAATTGCCTAATGGGGTCGTTCAGTCTTGTATAAATAAAGCTTAATCCTTGTATAATGGAAATTTATTTAACCTTTTCCTATACTTTGTATTTCATTTTTTTTTTTTACAATTTTCAAGATCTATGCTTGCTGTCAGTGAATGAGCATAATCTAATTATGGGGAAAAACAAACTCCTGATCTAGACCAGCTGATGGGTTTGTTATAATGTATTAGACCTCATGCCCTCATGTACCCAAGTTATACAGAGCTGTAATAGGGCACCCATGGTAGTGTATGGGGCCATACTGTACCTCCTTATGGTTTCTCAGATGACTGAGGCTTTAGTCACATTAAAAGCTTATCACCCTGGCATGCAGGACTATCAGAAGATAGTCTAGACTGATACGTTGTATTAAACCCTCATCTATGAATGCTTTTTATTCACAGACGGCCAGCAGAGATCTTGAAAATGTTGAGGAATTAGAACACATAATATATAAGAAAATTATTTAACTTCTCGTTATATAATGATTAAACTTTATTAGAACAAAACGTAATAATTCCTTTAAATAGTAATTCCGGATCAGACATTTCATAGAAGCAGCCCATGCTAAGGGTCCGATAGGTAATGGGCCCTGGTTTTGACACCCAAGAGTCCATTCCTAAGAGGGTTGCATTTCGGCACAGGATCCCCTTCTTGCCTCCATACCAAAACTGCATGGCTGCCCAACCAGACTAAAATGATAGCTTTCCACAAAGTTTTTGGGGTACACAATCTCTTCTCGCCCCTGAATTATCTCCCATCCATATATACATGTATGGTTCCAAAAATTCTGTAGAACTACATTTTGGCTCCTGCAGAGACTGAGGCCCACGAGGTGCGGGTGGGTGCCCATTATGGAATCAGTGTGTTAGGTGCCGTGCCATCAGTCCCCGTAGTCTGTTTTTGGGGGCAAGGGGTCGGAGGAAAGGGGAACTTGTTTAGCACTTGGATCACACAGAGTAGGACTTGAGGAAAGCCATATAGAGGCACCAGGAATAGGGGCTCAATTTAGATTTTTCCAACCTACGTTTATGTAGAATGTGGTCACATGGGATTCCAGATTTAAAAAAATTACACTAGGGGGGGGGGGTTGGAAGGGTAGGGTTTGTCATACGAGTACTTGCTCTACGGTTTTATAGGACGTAGCGGACAGATGGGAGAGACCTCCGTGCAGCCTTATGTACGATCCACATTACGCCGCCCGTGATGTCATATATTCCCGGTAATTAGAATTAACAGCGAGATGCTTTGACCTTCGACAGAAATAATCCCACAAGTTGTGTGATCTGTAATTAAACCCCTTCTAATTAATCTGGCATTGAGTAATTGCAGGCATTGACTTGGTTATAGGTCTGAAGGACCAGATGGGCCACCGCTGTCATAGAAGATAAAACCATTCAGACCCGCGACTCTTCCGAGCGTCTGACAATTAATATTTATGACTGGACATCAAAGCTCCATAATGAATGAGAGTCTAATACCCGACGATTACTGACGCTTTATTTCTTCACATTTCCTGGTGGAATGAACAATATGCAAACTGTCAGGGCAATGAGCCGCCATAAATTACCGCGACAAATAAAGGCGGCTATACGACCGGCTTAATTAATTAACTGTACAATGGTGTCATCTCTGCTGTCAGCCTCCACTGCAACCAAAGCCTGAAAGAAAATGACATAAAAAATTTCCGTAAACCTTCTGAAAACATATTCTGCGCTTCACGCTTTTCTTCAGTAGGCGTCTTCTACTGGATTTATATCTCAGGAGGCCGAGGTTCTCCAGTAAGATTCTCATCGTTCAGTGTATACAGGACCAGCGCTAAATAGATACCAGAACTGACGTCCATGGGGATGGCCAAATGCCATAGACTTCTTCTGTCTTCTCTTAAAGGGGACTGTCACCTTTTCTAACGTGTCAGTTTTAGTAAATAATTGTATTCCCCATGAAAAATTAATTCTGGGGCATCTTTTCATAGAACTCTACGTTGTGTCGTTCCTCCTGTTATTCTTCCTAGAAATGTATGAATAAATTGCCATCTTTGTTGTTACCAGTTGGGGGTGTGTCCCTTCACAGACTGACAATGCCCAATCAGTGCTGACAGAGTGACTGTGTAGGGACACGCCCCTTTAGCAAGGGAAATGGTAACACCCAGTTGTTAATTTAGTCATAATTTTCTAGGAGGAATAACAGAGGAACAGCACAACGCAGAGTTCTAAGAAAATATGTACCAGAACTGTTATTTCATGGGGAATACAAGAATTTACTAAAATGGACATAAGGAGAGGTGACAGGGCCTCTTTGAATAATATTAGTATAGATTAGATTATTGAGTAGAGACTAGTGGACTAACTCCCAGTGTATGAACCATGATCCTGTCCTGACCATGAAGACCACATTTGAAGACCAAATGCCCTTTTAGCAATCCTCAAATGTAGAACCATGATGCTTTGTGGAAGGAAAAATTGTCCTAGACTGAGCAGGGCTTCCTTGTAGGCTGGGAGAACTTCATTCCCTGCAACTACAACTTGACAACTGTCCTGCACACATATAAGGACCAGATTAGTGGTCGCCTTTGTTATCTCCATATTAATTAGAGCAAACCAATGACAATTTAAAGGGGATCTCTGAAGAAGAACTTTTATGGCGAATCCATATCTCCTATAGACTTTAAAGAAGAGTGACGGCCACTTCACCACCAGGAATGGAGATTGGGCATCTTCCTCTTGGGATTGGTGGGGGTTCCAACAGTCGGACCCAAGATCAATCCTAAGGTCAGGATGCCCAATCTTCGTTTTCTGTGTCTATAGGAGATAGGGAAACAGTTGTGAGCTCAGCAGTCGGACCACCCCAGGGCTTTTCTAGTATATCCAGTAGAAGGTTCTTTGTTGGAGAACCCCTTTAATGATCTTTTCCAATGTTCTCAAGGTGCCCAATGTCTTGGTGAATTTTCCATCCTCCGATGACCAGCGACACGAGACATTTTGACGTTACTCCGTCTCAACTGAATATTTAGTCTGTCAAATTTTCAGATCCCACAAGTTTGTTACAATCTCCTCTGGGCTCCTTTCTTGCTCCAGACATTGGTGAAGTGGAAAGAATCTATCGTAACTTGGGCTGAGGACCTGCGCGTGCTGGAGATGTCTTATTCTGGAGCCTTTTCGAATTGCATCAGAATCCCGAAAAAAATAATCGAAAAAACTAATTGAAAAAATTAAATTGAGGAAACTTTTTGCATTTTTTCTTCTACAGTACAGACAGAGGGTTACTTATTGTAACCCGGCGCCAATACTTTATGTGTGGAATGGCCCTTTAAGTTTGTCCCTGAATAACACAGAGTCCTGGCTAAGTTTGTGACCCCCATTACTACAGCACAGGATCCTGCGGTGTTCAGAGTCGGAGAAGAATTTTGGCAGCAATTTTAAAGCTTTGATCTGAAACAATTAAAACAGAAGCACGGCACTCATCATGGAGGGACTACTTACACTGCGGAGAACTACCTACACTGCAGGGGACTACTTACACTGCAGAGGACTACCTACACTACAGGGGACTACTTACACTGCGGAAAACTACCTACACTGCAGGGGACTACTTACACTGCGGAGGACTACCTACACTACAGGGGACTACCTACACTACAGGGGACTACTTACACTGCGGAGGACTACTTACACTGCGGAGGACTACTTACACTGCAGGGGACTACTTACACTGCGGAGGACTACTTACACTGCGGAAAACTACCTACACTGCAGGGGACTACTTACACTGCGGAGGACTACCTACACTACAGGGGACTACCTACACTACAGGGGACTACTTACACTGCGGAGGACTACTTACACTGCGGAGGACTACTTACACTGCGGAGGACTACTTACACTGCGGAGGACTACCTACACTGCAGGGGACTACTTACACTGCGGAAAACTACCTACACTGCAGGGGACTACTTACACTGCGGAGGACTACCTACACTACAGGGGACTACCTACACTACAGGGGACTACTTACACTGCGGAGGACTACTTACACTGCGGAGGACTACTTACACTGCGGAGGACTACCTACACTGCAGGGGACTACTTACACTGCGGAGGACTACTTACACTGCGGAAAACTACCTACACTGCAGGGGACTACTTACACTGCGGAGGACTACCTACACTACAGGGGACTACCTACACTGCGGAGGACTACTTACACTGCGGAGGACTACTTACACTGCGGAGGACTACTTACACTGCGGAGGACTACCTACACTGCAGGGGACTACTTACACTGCGGAGGACTACCTACACTGCGGAGGACTACCTACACTGCAGGGGACTACTTACACTGCGGAGGACTACTTACACTGCGGAGGACTACCTACACTGCAGGGGACTACTTACACTGCGGAGGACTACTTACACTGCGGAGGACTACCTACACTGCAGGGGACTACTTACACTGCGGAGGACTACTTACACTGCAGTGGACTACCTACACTGCAGGGGACTACTTACACTGCGGAGGACTACCTACACTGCAGGGGACTACTTACACTGCGGAGGACTACCTACACTGCAGGGGACTACTTACACTGCGGAGGACTACCTACACTACAGGGGACTACCTACACTACAGGGGACTACTTACACTGCGGAGGACTACTTACACTGCGGAGGACTACTTACACTGCGGAGGACTACCTACACTGCAGGGGACTACTTACACTGCGGAGGACTACTTACACTGCGGAAAACTACCTACACTGCAGGGGACTACTTACACTGCGGAGGACTACCTACACTACAGGGGACTACCTACACTGCGGAGGACTACTTACACTGCGGAGGACTACTTACACTGCGGAGGACTACTTACACTGCGGAGGACTACCTACACTGCAGGGGACTACTTACACTGCGGAGGACTACTTACACTGCGGAGGACTACCTACACTGCAGGGGACTACTTACACTGCGGAGGACTACTTACACTGCGGAGGACTACCTACACTGCAGGGGACTACTTACACTGCGGAGGACTACTTACACTGCGGAGGACTACCTACACTGCAGGGGACTACTTACACTGCGGAGGACTACTTACACTGCAGTGAACTACCTACACTGCAGGGGACTACTTACACTGCGGAGGACTACCTACACTGCAGGGGACTACTTACACTGCGGAGGACTACCTACACTACAGGGGACTACTTACACTGCGGAGGACTACCTACACTACAGGGGACTACTTACACTGCGGAGGACTACTTACACTGCGGAAAACTACTTACACTGCGGAAAACTACTTACGCGGCGGAGCACGACTTACGCGGCGGAGGACGACTTACGCGGCGGAGGACGACTTACGCGGCGGAGGACAACTAACGCGGCGGAGGACTACTTACGCGGCGAAGGACTACTTACGCTGCGAAAGACTACCTACGCTGCGGAGAACTACCTACGCTGCAAAGGACTACTTGTACTGTGGAAGACTACCTACGCTGCGGAGGACTACTTACACTGCGGCAGACTGCTTGCTAGAAATATATTATTCATTTACTTAATAATCAGATGTTTCGGATCACCCCGTTGCCAAAGTCAACACCCCCCGGTTATCAGATAAAGGTGGGGGTGCTCAAGTGCCCCAAAATATGGTGCAGCGCCCCCATGTGGTTTACAGTTGATCTGTTCTCTTATATGGTATAGGGGTCTTTGACCCCGCTTGGATACCAGGGGCTGGGGTGAGTGTAACATCTACACGCCAATAAGTGTAGGTTTACTTTCTACATCAGAACAGACATGATGCAGCTCCAGATGACAAATTCAGCTCTACTACTCCAGACTTTTAAATAAAATAACCCCCAGTACCCGCAGAGCCTCACAGCTGAAGTTCAGCAGAGACTATAGGACACATAGTGGACTGTCAGCCCCCGGAGGATTGACGTACAACAGCCCCAATAAATGAAATTCCAGCGTTGCCTTTTATGGGAAAATATAGACTATTCCTAAATAGGGATCATTTCACCTTAAATGGAGAGTGAAGCGGATTTTGCTGAGACGCTCGCTGACATCATCTCGTATACAGTATATACTGTCCAGGTCTCAGCACGGTTACCATAACACGATCGTGCTCGTTCTGCGCTGTCGTCTCCTATAAAATAACCGGAATAACTCAGCCGGTTCACAACAAGGCGTTTCTATGTATTACTTGACTTTTTACAGTGCAACAGCTAATATGGCCGCCCGTACAGCTACTACAAGGATTGTCACTCAGCTTTCCCAGACCACTGAATGGCAAAGCTGCCTAGTAATATAGTGATATGGGAGCAGGAGATGTATTGCTTGACATATTTTATACTCTGGGCTCAGGGAAAGCTGGGTGACTACAATATAGTAGACATTATTACTACAGGTTTACATAGAGGTATCACATCATTCATAGTATTGGTCCCCCATATGGAGCAGAGGGGGAAGAAATAGCTATGCAGAGTCCGGGAAAAGTAGCATTGATAATTCGATTCAGTATCCATGTGATATCTATTTCTGGAAAAGCTGGGCGACAACCAATATGGCTGAAATTACACTCCTATATGAGTTGACACCCAGCTTTCCAAGACTTCTGAATGGCAAGTCTGTCTATTTACATTGCAACATATCCCCTGCTTCTATATCCCTACATACAGGCAGATTGTCTGTGCAGGGTCTAAGGGTCGCTCAGAATCCATATAAACTGTCACCCAGCTTTCCCATAATCTGAAATGTAATCTGTCTAGTTATACAGATATACATACCCAACTCCCGTTTCCGTTTACCTTTCAGGAAAGCTGAGTGATAATCCCTATAGTACTATAATGGTGTCACCTAGCTTTCCCAGACTCCTGAATAGCACAATATTCCACGCTCCCATAACCCCTCATCATATGAGACATTTGCCATTCAGGATTCAGGAAAGCAACATGTGAGCTATAATGTCTAGCATATTACTGCCACCTAGCTTTCCCAGACTCCTGAATGGAAAAGACATCCTAGTCCATATCAGGGACAGATGTGCCATTTAGGAGTCTGGGAAAACTACCTATGGGAGCTGTAATTGTGGCCATGTTGGTTGTCACTCATCTTTCCCAGAAACAGATAAACCGTTTGGATAAAATTTATCAGAAGTAGCGTCTTTGACTTATAATACCTTGTGCTTTAACTAGTGAATAATAAAGGGTTAAGCGGAGGCGGGCGGCAGCAGCACGTGTGCCTAGCGCGATGCCCGGGCTCCTGTGTCATATACAGTTCTGGTTGCATTCCTAACACCCAGCGGCCGTCTGTAATACACATTTGCACTCTAAATTAAAAAGGAGATCTTGGACGAGGACGGCGCTGTGAGGCAGCAGACCAGCGTAATCGAAACGAATTGGGCTCCGGGAAACTGCGGCGGATTAACGGTGATGAATCATTGCTGCCTGGGACAAAACCTTCCAGTATTGTGGAAGAAAAGGTATCGCATCCTTCTAGTGTCATCTACAGGGTCTCCTTAGTCCCTGCTGGGTGACACCGTCCCCTCCACTCAGAGATCATCTACACGATCCTCACCTGCTGATGCCAAATCATACAACAATGAAGGTTACTAAATTATATCTGTACCTGGGAAAGCTGGGTGACATCCATATGGCCACCAGTACAGCTTCCATAAGAGTTGTCACCCAGCTTTCCAAGATTCCTATATAGTGCAGGTTTACCTCAATACGGGAAAAATGGCACAAGATCTCGACATACAGAACATGCTATAAACATGTGCTGACTAATTTCTTCCTATATATTTATAGCAGTCGGAACTCAGTTTTTCTGATACAGAGCACCAAATCCCCTGCATGAACATACTAACTACAAAGAACTACAAATAATAATCTGGCTGCCTGCAGCTACCACCAGGGGGAGCTTACTGCATACAGTTTATACACTGAAGTCAATAATAAAACAGTAAACGCCTCAGCTCCCCCTAGTGGTGGCTGCAGGCAGTCAAAATGTTATAATTTAAAGAGGATTTGACACCTCTCCTGACATGTCTGTTTTAGTAAATAATTGTATTCCCTATGAAATAACAATTTTGTGCCATTTTTTCTTAGTACTCTGTTATTCCTCCTAGAAATATATTAATAAATTGACAACTGGGTGTTACCTTATGAAAGGGGCGTGTCCCTACACAGTCTCACTCTGTCAGCACTGATTGGACATTGCTAGTCTGGGTAGGAACACACCCCAACTAGTAACACCCAGTTGTCAATTTCTTCATAAAGTTCTAGGAGGAATAACAGAGGAACAGCCCAACATAGAGAGCTAAGAAAAGATATTCCAAAATTCTTATTTCATGGGGAATACAAGTATTTACTAAAACAGACCTGTCAGGAGAGGTGACCAGTCCCCTTTAACTCTATGTCTATGCAGAGGACTTGGAGCTCCGACCATAATCAGTATATAGAGAGGATCCATCAGAGCTGCACATGGAAAGAGCATGCCCCTTCTGAAGGGGGTGCCACTAATGGCCTGGCACCATGGTCACTGTATGGCACTATTTTAGCACTATATGTGACATGGTGTCATTGTGTTGATCTGATACTTAGGGACTTTTTTTTAACAGAATGACGTTGGAGTTGGAAACTATAGAAAAACAGGAACGTATGGACTTATTTTTCACGTGAATCAATAGCGCATTGATCAACTATAATGTGACACCAATGCGTTATATATTTTTTACTGCAACATCATACATAGCCCTTTTTTTTTTATTAGTTTAAAAAAAAATAACAGGGGTGTCCATGCAATTTTAATACAAGCACCCTCCTGCCGCTTTGACAGAAAACGATGGAACAGACAGAACCTGAATATTTTTGGTGGTTTTATATACAGTATCCATTTCATTGTTGCATTGATGATCAACCAGAAGACCTTACACTATATATATATTTTCTGATTTCATGATTTTATTTTTGCAATTGACCAATAAAAATAATAAATATAATAAAAAAATAAATAAAGCATTGATCAATGAGAAACAAAGGATATTGCTCAACGTTACCTACTGGCAGCTTTGATAGAAACCCAACTAACAAAACCTCCCTGTTCCCCGGTAGCTCTGTATATATTAACATTTTCCATCTACAACTATGGCAGTCACTCCGACACAGCAAACATACGATACCTTGACTTTTACTGTACCTTAGTGAATATATACGAAAAAAAAATGACCGCAAACCACAGACGGACTGCAAGGGAACATGTGAAAAATCAATCAGTTGGGCTCGTGGGGGGTGACAAATCACTGATGGTCGTGAAACGCGGCGAGATTTGCGAGTGCGTCAGACTGTAAGAGGTTAAATTGGAAATCCGTTAAGCGATATAACAGGGAGCAAATAAGACACACTAGGAAGCAGGCGGAGAACTGTGCAGACCATTTAACAGGGGCAATAAAGGTATAGGATTTCAGATCATCTTACAGAAGAGGAGAATAACAGAAGCAGGAAATTTCGGTAGCAGACTTGACAAAGGTCAGCACTCCAGACTTTAACGGAGACAAAAACACCTACTTTATTGAAAACATCAAGATTTCTGGCGCAGATTTCGCTGTCCCTCCAGGCACGGCACTCGTCAGCA